>NW_028282636.1:0-18885 GCF_059751285.1 Brachycentrus maculatus
TTGTCCTCTCCAATTCTGAAACCTTCCTGAGGCAAGCCTTGAACACAAATCTTTATTATTCACATTCCCAGAGGAACTGCTTGGCTTTCTTTGTAAGGGGCCTAAGGAACTGATAGTCATAGGGGGTTTGGTAGACCAGCTGACTAGGGTCATATTCCACAGTCTTCCCATCTGTGAGCAGCCTGGGCCAGATGGTGGGCCAAGTAGGATGGATGACTTCCACATTAGGGACATTGGCACTAAATTAGTATTGGAGTACTCGTAGACACAATCCTCGTAGTTCAGCATCTCCTTCATGCAGGGTGTGGTATCAAACACCGGTGGGACCGAAGCCGGCGTGTTACCGAAATACAAAAATGACATATATAAAATCTGATAATTAACAATCCTCACCCACTATCTATATTTAATCACTCATATCCCATTCTATATATTGAATAGAGTCAGTCCTTTATCTCCTCATTCATCTGCACCCGACTGCAGTCTCAAGTATCAATATGATTATGCGGATGAGATATCAAGGCTTTGTAATGTCTCTAATTTTCCTTGGACTTTGGCTTGGACTTTTAATATTGCTTTTGCCTTTGCTCTTGCTTTTGGGTATGGCTGGCAAGTTAATCTTTGGCCTCTATATTGAGCCTCGTATTTCGGGACGATAGTTTTGGAAGTCTTCTATAATACGCGATTTTGAGCTCATCGGCCCTACTTCCGAGATTGAGGACTGGTGCTTTTTGGACGAGAGTATTTGAACTGATGGGGGTTCGACAATGGACATTGAGTTTTTATATAACTGTTCGGGACTTCGCTGCTTGGGATGATCAGGCTGCTTGACCTTTTGCCTGGGTTGAGAAACATCTGAGCTATCTTGCTCGTTGTCCAAGAGGAGCATAATGGGCCCACTAAATCGACCATTATTTACAATTTCGCATGCTCATGCCGATAAATGCCAAACATTTATGCACGAATGATATAATAATAACCACCAGCTATGCTCAAGTGTCAAGTTTTACTATCTCTGCATTTAAAGCCCGTTTTGTTCCGTGCAAGTCATTCACATATTTTTTCGACTATTGTCCAAACTTAGTTCGAATCTGAATAACTCTTTAGAGAGAGTTTATTGACTTTTCGGGTGTTTCAAGTTTCTTCACAGTTTTCATTTGAATGGTAATAAGTATATGCCTCCATTGGAGCTACAAACATATGTTCAATATATGATAAAGTGCAGAACTGTATCGATTGGCTCATTATGCCTCCTCGCTTAGTGAGTTAATGAGTTAATCAATGTGCATAATAAATGTTGTCATTTAAGGATGGCTTAATTATTGGTATTTTATCAGATCATATCATCATTGGTTTCCGCGCAAAATTAGCTTTTCGCTTTGTTGCTCTTGGCTTTCAGCAATGCGAATGTTGTGCCCACAATGCCAAAAACGATGAATGCGTTGTACTTTACGGTTGGACGTGTATACTCAGGCTCGAATTGATTGTAGTACCGAAGTTTGGGTGTTTTATGGGTCGAGCAATAGCTGATATACTCGAGATAGGGTCTAACGGAGCTCTTCAATATCCAGCATTGGTATTGAGTGTAGAATGTTTCAGCAATTTTGTTGTAGATTCGTTGAGATTGAGGCATTCACTTAATCAAACAAACAAATGTAATTTATATTAAATAGTTGAGAATATCGGATTAAATGCATATTATTTCATGCCAATTTACATATTTACATGTTTACATATTATCTATAAAAAGCCATGCTGTAAGCACAGCGGCAAATTAACGATATACAATTGAGGCATATTGGAGCCCATTTCTCATTATTTACATAAGTTTTTGTAAATTCTTGACCTCCTTCATTTCACCTTCTGCTTCTTTCTTTAAGTATGATTTAGAATAATAGGATGTATAATGCATTTACTAAACCGATAATTATTCTTTAAAGTCCTTATCTGTAATATGGGAAACCTGAGAGAGAAGCCAGATATGTCAAAAGAGACTTGGTTCGAAAAAGGGAATAGGATAAACTATACTGTTTCAAGCATGTGTGGATGGAGAATGTCTATGGAGGACGCACATTTGGCAATAAATCCATTCAATAATGATTAGAATATGGCCCTTTTCGCCATCTTCGACGGCCATGGCGGTACTATTCTCTATATCCTTAGGAGGTTAATGTGCTCAGTTTGCAAGAAACTACTTCGCCAAGTATTTGACTGAAAATGCAAATTTCCTAAGCCATAACTATGAATTGGCCCTGACTTAGACATACTTGAAAATAGACGAGCTGATGCAATCAAGCGGGGGTAAAAAAATACTTCAGAATATGCGCAAGGAGAACGTAAAAATGAACAACGCTACTGACTACCAAGGTTAAACTCTTGCTGGAACCACTGCTCTTGCATGCCTCATCACGAAGGACAGCATTTTTGTGGCCAATGCAGGGGACTCAAGGGCTATTGGAATTGCGAGGGAAAGTACCTCTACCTTCATTATTTATAGACAAAACATCGAATGTTGTGGTGAAGGAACTGAGCAGAGACCATAACACTAAAATCGAATAATAGTGCCTCAGAATAATTAAGGCAGGAGGAACAATCAATGCTGACGGGAGAATCAATGAAAACTTAAATTTAAGCCGGGCGATGGGCGACTTCGCCTACAAAAAGAATGTTGACCTGAAGCCTGAGCAGCAAATCATTTCTGCTTTTCCAGAAGTAAGAAGAATCAGCAGGAGAGAAGTCTCTTACATTCTGATGGGCTGCGACGGAATTTGGGAAAAGAAACCCAACATCGAAATGGCCAAATGGGTTCATCGAAGAATTGATAAGGGAAATAACCTAAAAGTTATTGTCGAAGACTTGCTGGATGAATAGCTTGGGAAGGATGATAAGCAAGAGTTGGGGATGGACAATATGACAGCAATTCTCATCCACTTATTTTGATACTTGCAACCCAACTCTTTCATATACCATTTTTATGCTTGTATAAACAGTTTCAAGAAACATAACATATTTATCAGTATTTATCAATTGCAAATTGCTGAAAACTTCTCAATTAAAACACCCTGATCAGATTGAAACTGATGAACAAATTATCAATATTTTACATTCCAATATCATAAATTAATAGCTCTGCTATTAAAAGCATTTTGATTTTGTTCATTTATTTTAAGACTTATATGAATGGCAGATATTAACTCGTGAACAAATCCAATTCTTATCCCCGACTGAAATATACTGCATTTTTAATGAAGCAAATAAATATCGATATGAAGTTTGTTGAGAGTCAACACAATATAACGAAGTGAGGTTTGTGCGCTTTTTTTCTTTATTCGCCCAAAATCAGTCAGAGCACTTTACTATTTAACTAAAGGCAGTAGGCCATCATCTCATTTGGGCGGCATTGGAAGTGAGCCTAAAAGCTTTACGGAATTAGCTCTAAACCAATAAATGAGCAGTCCGGGGTTGATCATATCCCAGCCCCATCTTCTATAAAAACTTATTAAAATAACACCATAATCCTTTTCCTAATTTTTAGATAGCTAGGAGCATATGGGGCTGAGCGGTTGTGTTCCTCTGAAATTGGGGGGCCTCAGTTTAAATGCGCCGAGTTATAATCTTAACATGATCAAAATATAAAGCCATTCGACAAACACAAATGTAAGAGAAAATAGAGAAACTGTTCTCGTTCTTTCGGAAGATGAAAAATGAGCCATTCTATACTTCTATTATTTCCCAGATTATTCAAATCTACGAGAGCTGCCCTGAGTCTTTGAAATTCATCCTGTACAATCTGAACCAGCTCATCTTTACTGACACCAAAGAAGTCAAGCTGAGGCTCAAGCACAGACAGATATGCGCCAGCATTGTCGCAAAGCTCAACAGCATTTATGTTCATAGAATTAAAAATATGATCGAGAGCAATAGGCCTGTTGATTTGGAAAATTTTCAGCTCGAAACATAATTCGAACCAGAAACCTGCACGAGTTAAATCTAAGAAAACAAAAATTGGAAACTCCTATAACTCCTCGAGGTCGTGCGCGAGGAGGAAATACTTCTGAGCACCGAAAGAGGAAGCAAGGTGATGGGTGTCAAAGGAGCCGAAGACTCGACAAACGAAAATAAGATATTCGAGGAGTACATCAACATGAAACAAGCCACGATGATAAACATTGAGGACTTGTTTAAGGATGTGAAGAGCGATAAGAGCAACACGGAGGAAGCATTTGAAAAAAGCAAAAGCAAATACCACAAAAAGGTCTAGAAGATAAAAGCGAAGAGTCTCGAGAGCACTGCTGAAACCGTCTGTATTGGGATATCGAACCCTTTCAACTTGCTCTACCAAATCTGCATTGATAATATTCTCAATTCAGAGTGGGAGCTGAGGCACCTCTCGACTCTCATCCTGAAAGAACTGCTGAACTTCCCTGAATTTTTAGGGTTTCAGGCCAAAATCACTATCTCTGAGAAGAACTTGCCCAGAGAGGAAAGATTTCCATTAATCGAATCCCAAACAAAATAGAGCCTTAGGAGCTATCTGCTCGATGCTGAGAAGCATTCCTATATATTCAATCAGGCAATTGTTTTAAACTTAAGGCTACTATGCTTGGACCGGTTCGCCGATTACCAAGCAGACGAAAGCAATATAATTGTGCGCAATAAATCAGCTGAGATTCTAGTAAAGTGCTATAATATTCTGAGCCAGCCGGAGCAGGTAGTCATGCTGAAGAAGATAAAGCAAATCTTTACAAAGTAAAGCAAGATAGGCGACGAGAATGACAAGTTCACTTGGGAGGTAAAGCACTCATTCATGACTTTCATCAACATCCTCACCGACTACCCTGAAAACCAGCCGAACATCTACAAGATCCTGCAATAGAGCATGATCAAAATGCTTATCAACGAGCAGCAAATTGATGAAATTGTGCTCGCGATCTGCAAGTGCTTCAACAAGTTCATCGGCCAAAAGTTCTTCGGCAAAGTCGAAATACAGCGAGTCAATGAGCAAGTCTGGAAAATAGTGAAACATTTAGATGACATTTCGGTTTCCACAATGTCCGCGCTCCAACTGCTTGGTTGCATGTTTCCCTTCTATAATCTTAATGTCTGCAATAGTCTCGAGTAAATACGCAAGTTTTTCATTAGCAAAATACCTGAAGTCAGAAAGGAGTTTTACAATCTGCTTTCAATGCTTTATAACAAGAAATTTACTGTCAGCACCTAAAGATAGAAGAAGCTTATTGAATCAAATATCAAACTCTTTTTGCAGGCCGCAATTGTGGAGCACGATGTGCAGATATTCGAAACTTTGAAGTAATTGAGTCCGAACATATTTACGCACATTCGAAAAGAAAGGAAGATATTTGATGTCGTGATGTTCATTAGCGAGCTCGTCCTGATGGAAGAATACACTGAGAGGCTGATTGAGGACAAGTTTGTCATGTTCGAGTGAGATCTATACGTATATCTATTTTATCTGTATATTTATGAGCTGGAGAAAAGTCATATTACGGTGGACAAATACATCGATAAAAGGATTTGGAAATTCGCATCTATAATCTCAAACGGTTTTAAGGACAGCTATGAAGGCTTTGTACAACTTGTCACAGAGGTAGAGAAACAGACTAAAAACACGTATCGTGCCAAACTATTGATTCTCCACTTAATGGTTCAATTGGTTGATCGCTATGGTAAAGAAAAATATTTTGAGTAGTATCTGCCTAAGGTTGTTGAAATGATGAAATACTAATTCTGCGCAATGGACGACTGCATCATTGCCAAAATTAAATCATACATTGCAAATATCTTAGCCGAACTTGTTGAAAAATCTGAAGCTTTCAAGGCTAAAATAAAGACTGTTCCTTTCACACTGGGCACTGCAAAATAAATAAGCATTCTGCATACGACACTCCTCGAAGAGTACGACCATGGGGAATATGACACCGAAAGCAAATAGCAAATCGAAACTTTAATTAACGCCATAGTCAGCCTGATTGAACACCAGAGAACGCTTTTCAAACAAATTAAGATCCTGTCAACTTGTTACTTTGTAAAAAAACAAGGATTTTCAAATGATACTCTGAACATAATTGTGAGTTCGATCAAAGAGGCACTTGAGGAGGATAAATATTGCTTCATCAGCAGCTATGGAGCTGAAACACTCGAAGGCCTCTCGCTGGTACTGAAAGACAGAAAAAGCTTATATATGAAGATTATTGGGAGTGTGCTGGCCCACATCTCCCAGAAGTATGAGAAGAAGTAGATGAACATTGCTGAGGAGCCCAACGGCTACAACCTCAAAGCAGATTACATGATGGGAATTGGCAAGTATATTGAATCCATCAGCAAAAAAATACCAGAATGGCTCTCTACTTTTCAAGGCCACTTTATTGCATAATATGTCAACGAAGGTGACCGCCAAGATTCCTGCTTGTTCCTCTTGAGCGGAACGATAACGAGCCTACTGAAGAGCTGCGACACGAAGTTCCTCGAGCTTTTGCTCTTGAAGTTGAACAATTTCCAGGAGGAGCACTCAGCCAGCCTCAACAAGTAAAACAAAAAGCTCTATTATAAGATTATCGAACAAAGTTTCCTCTACTTCTGTGATAACTTCGGACAGCACTCCAATATCTTCTTCCAAGAGTTCTTACGGAAACTAAAAGCAGGCCACACTATATTCTTGGAGTGCCTCATGAAGATCAGTGAAACCGAAATATTTAGGATTTCCGGCGTTTGCTCTTTGTTCGTGCTGGAAATTGTGAAACAAATTAGCAACAAGGACAACAAGGATTTGGCTATTCTATGTCTGTCCAATGTTGTTGTTGGAGTCTATATGAATACCAAAATGTATGAATTTTCGGAGGACCTCGCGTGCATCGCAGAATCAGGTATCGATTTTGTGAAGAACTTTAAAGACGCAAGCAATTTTAAATACCATTTCGATGTCGAGCTCAAAGACTAAATTCAACTGAGAGAATACCAAATGGAGGGAATACAATGGCTTGGCTTTCTTTGCAAATTCAATTTGAATGGGGCTCTCTGCGATGATATGGGTCTTGGAAAAACTCTCCAAACTTTCTGCTTGATTTAAAACTAATATAAAAAGATGCTGGAGGCTGATTAAAAAGTAGAAGCCAGCTTAATTGTGGTGCCAACCACTTTGACTGAACATTGGGCTTACGAGTATTCAAAATACTTTGCAAAAAGTCGGTGTAAAACTGTTGTTATTAACAATAGCAATTGCAAAGTCGAAAGCTTTTTGAAAACATTGTCTCATGCGACCTAAAAAAAGAAGCCGATAATATATGTGACGAGCTATCAAATTCTGGAGAAGAAGATCGATATTTTTGAAAAGCAAAGCTATAAGTTTATCATCTTGGATGAAGGCCACATGATAAAGAACCCGAAGACGAACAAATTCTTAGCCGTAAAGAGGCTGACAGGCTTGCATCGATTCATTCTCACGGGGACTCCCATCCAGAACAGGCTGAAAGAGCTATGGAGCCTATTCGATTTTCTCATGCCTGGCTATCTGTACACGAAATAGGCATTTAAGAACCATTACGAAAAGCTTTTTGAAGTAAATCTCACGACTTTCAAAGAGGATGAGTTACTCTTCACTTAGGAGCAAAAGAGAATACTGCTGAAACTTCATTTGAAAGTGATGCCATTCATCATGCGAAGAATGAAATCGGAGGTGCTGAAGGAGTTGCCTGAGAAGATCATCAACGATTACTATTGCGAAATGACTGAAGTCCAAAAGGGGCTGTACAAAGAGTTCTAAGATGGCAATTCGATCACGAAGAGCAAGAACGAAGATAATATTCTGGCGAGCCTGTCAAAGATGCGGAAGATTCTCAACCACCCGAACTTAGTGGGTTATAAAGGGGAATGCGAGGATTCAGGGAAATTCATTGCGATAAATGAGTTGTTCGAGCAGCTCGGATTCCGATAATAGGAGACTTCCATTCAAAACAAAGTATTTATATTCATATTTCAGGTGATTGTTTTCTCGCGATCGAACAAGACCATCGATTTGCTATAAAAGATATTCTTGAAGGTTTATTACCCAAAGCTGAAGTATCAAAAACTTACAGCCTCTTCTGTGAAGCAGAGTGAAAGGTTTATGGTTGCCCAAAATTTTAATGGAGATAATGACATCAAAGTGCTCCTTGTGACGACAGCCGTTGGGGGCGAGGGGCTCAATTTGTCGGCTGCCAATACCGTTATTATGTTCGACCACGACTACAACCCAACGGTGGATATGCAGGCAATTGACAGGGCTCATCGCATTGGTCAAAAGCGAGTTTTAAACGTGTATCGACTGATCACGAAGAGCACGTTGGAATAGAGGATCATGGGGATACAGAAATTTAAGAAAAATCTGGCCCAAGCAATCGTGAACATCGATAATGCCTCGATCCGGAACATCGAGCAGAGCAGGCTACCATAGCTGCTGGAGAACATTAAAGATATGGAAGAGAAGTTGCCAAAGTAAAAGATTAGATAGAGTTTCTACAACTCAATGGTCAGGGAGATGGAGAACGAGGTAATTGATGAGCATGAGTATTCAAGATAATACTGACCTCCATGATGCGTATCAGAATCGACATTTATAAATACAACTAAACGATATCCAGTTGTTTATGTGTTTATTGATCATACTGTGCAATCAGTGACTTTATGCTGCCAAGAAGCTCGGGTGATAATTGCGCCTCAAAGAGGGAGCAATTCCTTCGTCTTCGAATTTGTGGCCGTCTGCCTTTTTCATCATCATGGCCCTGAGCCCAGTTTCTCTCAATGTTCTGCATAAATGATCGATTACATGGGGTCTTGACAAAGGGTGAAATTTCTTTTCTCGTCCTCGCATTATCTAAGCATGAATCGACAAATACCCGAGTGCAATCTGTGAAAAATAGCTATTCACGAATTTGCAGCGCTTGTAAGGGATCAGGTATTTGAGGCATTAATTCTGGTAGCTCGGAGAGATACGAAGGGCTTCAATTTAAGCGACACTAAAGCCTACAGATTGCATGATGGTATACCATGGATGGTTTCGTCGTAGAGGTAGCTCATGCTTCGATTCAAATACAATTATAAGCATCAACTCTTTGCAATCCATATTATGATAAATTGAATACTGAGCGAATACCTCAATACTATTAAATAAGCACTCAAGAGTAGGAAGTGTATGGCTTGTCAGCAGGTGCTTAATTCGTTGATCATAAACTATTTTTCATGCCAACATTTAGTGAATTACCTTGATGTTTTGCTTGTTTATTCCACGATTAAATAATTCAGGGATGGCATCAGACTCTATTACTCAAGGAAAAGCTGAGTGGGCTTGTGCTCAATTTATAAAATAGACATCAAACTTTTTCGACCTTTATTCTTATCTATCTCTAACTATCCATATTGTATTTCTATAAATAATCAACAGAAACATCGTAAAATTGATAAAATATGGAAAAAGTCTTTTGGGAAATATCGACGGCTGCACCCGCAATATATTTACTACAAAATTAGAATGCAATTATAAACAGCATGCTAAATTAATTTATGATTGAAAAGAATAACCGAGAATGTGAGATCTGCTGTTTGGAGTATCCGATCACCCATTTCTATTCAGTTGGTAATTGCTCGCATGAAGTCTGTAAGTAGTGCTGCATCAACCACATTAAAGCGAAATTGGAGGAGTATACTAATGTGAAGTGCATCAATTTCAAATGCGAACAAAAGTTGAGCAGCTCCTCCAAAATATATGCTCTAATGTCAGAAGAGTTGATCACAAAATTCAAAAGGTATTAATCCGCGATAAAAATACAAAAGGAAAGGTCTTTGAAGCAGTGCCAGAAACCGGAATGCTTAGGCTATATAAAAATAGATTAAAAGCTGAAAAAGAGGAAACAAAATATATAAAACTTTAAGAAGCTTAATCCCTAAAGCTAAGCAATTTTATGTTCCGAATGCAAATCTGA
Source organism: Brachycentrus maculatus (assembly GCF_059751285.1). NCBI lineage: Eukaryota > Metazoa > Arthropoda > Insecta > Trichoptera > Brachycentridae > Brachycentrus > Brachycentrus maculatus. The sequence goes on from NW_028282636.1 coordinate 9,975, forward strand.
ACACTGCCCCTATTGTTTTTAGCTGAGCCACGGAGGTTAAGAATGCCGAAAAAACAGTATCGCTCTGAAATAAGAGGAAAGCATGATGACTAAACTAAAGTATAGAAGATGTCCCGATTGCGAAATATGGGTTGAAAGAAAGGGTGGATGTCAATATCTCACTTGTAAATGCGGGTGCAACTTCTGCTATATTTGCGCTGTTTAATTCAGCAAAGATCCTTGCCGCAAAAAGAACCAGTAGGGCATCTACTTTGATTAGCAAATGAGGAAAACTCTACATCATGTCAAACTCTCTTCATCTGAAAGCATTTTGAGTCGAATATTGCTACCTGCCAAGCTTCTGCTAATTTGTATTGGGGTTATACTTTTAACAGCTCTTTCAGGCATTATCTTTTTGGTGGTTTCGATTGGAATTGTTGTACCGTTGGTTTGTTTACTATCTCCAGGAATCATAATAGTTTCATATTCTGAAACTGGGCTGGACAAGCGTTACGTGGCATTGCTTCGGGTTATAACAATACTGCTTTACCCAGTAGTCGGGGCACTTCTGGCCATTGCAATATTTTTAGTGGCCTTTACATATCCCATAATGAGGCTGGTATACCCTGCCAGAATATATGATGCACTTGATGGTAAAGTAACGTAAGTTGGAATGTTATACCTGCAAGCTGTAACACTCTTGCTGAAACTTTGAAAAGATGCCTATGATAAAGCACGATGGCTCCTTCGAATGTGAATTGTTAGATTATTTATATCGAGTCATTTAATTAAGTAAACAGGGATAATATAATTTGTAATCATCACAAAACAAATAGGTTTATATTCATATTCAGTCGCCTCAGATTATGAAACTTGATATTATTTTTGTGTTATTAATTAATATATATTATATATATGGGTTCAGGACATTGTAATGATTAATAGGATCTGACTACCAAATTGAGTTTATAATGGGCACATCGGAATATCGATTTGAGTAATGGTAGGATTTCAATCGATATCATATAATAATACTTTCATAGCAAATGAGCGAGGAACAAATGTTCAAGATCGTCGTGATTGGGTCTCAAGGGACAGGCAAAACCAATATATCAACTCGATTCATCAAGAAAGAGTTTTCATAGGCGCCAAAGACCACAGTCACAGTCGGCGTTTAATTCCTATCCAAAGCCATTAAAGTGAATGAGCAGAATGTGAAAATATCGTTATGGGACACAGCTGGTCAATAACAGTATAAGTCACTCTCGAAGATTTACTACCGAGGGGCTTCTGGGATTTTAATCGTGTATGACATAACAAATCCACAGTCTTATCTCGACGTCGAATTATGGATGAGACTTGTCAGTAACTATATCTTTAGCTCAGATGAGAGTATCAACCTCAGCGAAGTGGTTCTCATGGTAGTTGGCAACAAAGTCGATTTAGAAAACGAACGAGCGGTACCTTCGGAGAGACCGATTCGATAGTATAAGTAGAAATTTGATGTTGACTGCTGGGAAGTATCGGCAAAAACTGGCTACAATGTCAAGGAGGTGTTCGCTGAGCTGGCGTTAAGTAAGCACAATAGTATGTAGAAATTTATAAAATGAACATGAAAGAGAGCGTAATTCTGGACGATAGTGTTTATGTGCCTTCATTTGTTGATAAATTCGATCCCAAATTTGGAAGGCCTCCATCATATCAACACTCTGACAAAGAAATTGTTGTTGTTTTCGAGGAGGAAGACCAATAATAACAGCCAAAAACCGAGGCTGACCCAAAACTTCTGAAAGCAGGCAAAGGCGGAAAACAAAAAACCCCTGGGACCAGATTATCGGTCGAGGATAACAAAAATAAGAAGGCAAACAAAAAAACAACTTGCTGCTGATTTAATAACTTATTATTTAGGATTATCCAAGCTGTCGGGTCTCAGGGACTCATCTTTGCCAGCATGCTAATATTATAATATGTGCGGTTTTATCTACCAGCGATAATATTGAGCATGATGCCAGAGTAATACTCCGAGTATATCCCTCAGTCGAATCGTTCCCAGAACGAGGAGAAGATCAGAAGTAAGCGAAACCAGAAAGATGACTAAGGAAGAGACTTCAAGTGCTCTTGTGGAAAATCTTATTTGAGCTATCCAGCATTGTATACCCATGTCAAGATCAAGCACTAAGGAAAAATAAATTTGCAGTAATTATAAAAGGCTCCGCACAGAAAGTCAAGCTTTTCTTATGTCGGCATTAATAACGAAATCAGCCTTAAAAAGCCTTTGGATTCGATTAATGAAAGTGTGGAAAAATACTTGATGGAGGGATCGAAGGATCAAGGCCAGAAAATAAGTGAAGATCAAAATGAAAATGAGCAAATAGGCTATTTAATACATGGCTGGAAGAAATGGAAACTGAAAACTGAAAAGAACCTTCTATTGATTGAGGGCACGAACATTGACTGCATTTTGGGGCACTTTCTCTACTAAGCTCACGTTCGGCTCAAATAACCGGCTTTTCGCTATGTTTCAGAATTTGTTCTCAGCTTCAAAAAAGGAATATCATAAGAAAAGAATGACCCAAACTATTGCCGGACTCATAGTGGAGCTGACTTGCCGTATTCATTCAACAGCTTGATTATGCATAACAAGCTGACAGCTGTGAAACGCAACAACAGAAGCCGTCCCTCACGTCACTTAATTTTAGCAGTTAAAATGCTATATTTTTTTGGGGGATGGATTGAGGATGAAGGTTACACGTAGCTATCGACAAAATTGAACACGGTAGGGCAGCAATGAAAAGTATGGATAAGAGCATTCAAATATAGATTTGGCATGCTTGGCCTACATGATAATTTAAAGTTTATAAGGTCGAATATGTGCTCAATAGTCTCAAAATTATGGATATGATGTAATATATTAAATCATATCTTGCTATGGAAGGAGGATTAAATCCTGATAAGTGCAAAGAGTTCATCAATAAGATATTCGATGAGAGTGTGGTTCCATCGATTTCTAAGTTCATTGAAATCCCCAACCTTTCCAGGAATTTTGATGAGCAGTGGTACACCAATGGGCTGCTGGAAAAAGCAGCCAATCACATTAAAGCGTGGGTTGAAGAACTCAACATCAAGGGACTCAAATCAGAAGTCATCAAAGACGAAGGCTACAGTCCAATCATTTTTACCTAAATTCCTGGGGATGTGCCTGATAAGACAATCTTCTTTTATGGTCACTTTGACAAGCAGCCGCCCTTCGTTGGATGGCACGAAGGAAAAGGACCCACTATTCCTGTCATCGAAGACGGCAAGCTGTATGGCCGAGGCGGAGCTGACGACGGCTACAGCACTTATTCCTCAATGCTTGCTGTTAAGGCAGTGATGGAGCAAGGAATACCAATTCCAAGTAATTTTAATCTATAAGATAGGGATTGTAATGATTACTGAAGGAGATGAGGAAAGTGGAAATCATATTGATCACTACATTACAACTTATGCAAAGCGAATAGGTAATCCATAGGTCATATTCTGCCTCGATTCTGGGGCCTTGGATTACGAGCACATGTGGCTGACTACATCTTTAAGAGGATATGTGATTGGAAATCTCAAAGTGCAAGTCTTGAATGAGGGTGTTCACAGTGGAGATGCCTCAGGTGTTGTTCCGTCTGCCTATCGAATCGCAAATATGCTCATTAATAGAATAGAAAACAACCAAAGTGGATAGGTGAATAAAAAATTCGAAGTCAATATTCCCTCCAACAGGTATGAATAAGCTTATAATCTCGTTAAAGCTATCGGAAAAAACTCCGTGAAAAAGTATCCCTTTGCAGGGAAGACTCACCCAGTGACCGAAAACGCATTGGAGCTTGTCCTGAACCGAACTTGGAAGCCACAACTTTCAATCGTCGGAGTTGACGGTCTCCCTGAAGTAAGTAAAGCAGGAAACGTTTCGTTGCCTGAAGTCACTTTCAAGCTGAGCTTGAGGCTGCCCCCCACTGCAAACTCCGCAGAGAAAGCCGAGATATTTAAACAAATACTAACGTAAAACGCCCCATATTAGGCCAAATGTTAAGTTTCCAATGTTAACAACGGAGGGGGCTGGAACTCTCCCAGCTACTCAGAGTGGCTTGACTCAGCAATTAAGGAAGCAGCACAAGTCTACTTTGGAAAGCCTCTCCAAGGCCAAGGCTAAGGAGGCTCGATCCCTTTGATGGGCTTATTATCAGAGTTATGGCCCAAAGCCCAGTTTCTAGTAACGGGAGTTTTGGGGCCTGAATCCAACGCACATGGACCAAATTAATTCTTGCATATCGAGTACACAAAAAAATTAACACAAGCGATGGCTCATATTGTATCAAAGACTGCAAGCCATTGATCTCTAAACCATTTAATTCGAGCCTTAGGCGTTTATTTTGCTATTGACCAAACAATTAAATAATTCGATATAACACAAGGCTGACTGTGACATGATTACCAGACTAAAGATTGCAACTGAATAGGGTTTAGTTATATACAATCCGTTTGATAACTGATATCGTTGGGCATGCTATTAGAGCTTCACTGTTTATTGTGGATTATTATTCAAAATAATTAAAACATATGAAGACTGAGCTGATAAGATTTCGCGCATTGACCCATCTATCTTAGGGAGAGGTTCTCGATATTACCCGTGAATTAAACTCGAACAATTTGCGCAATTTCGATATACGTTCTTCACTCTCTCCTGCCAAAAAACGGCCCCATCAAGGAATAACTATAATGCAAGGATTCAATAAGTAACCTAAATCGAACAAGACCATAAACAACCTCAGGCACTCATCCGACTATCACGAAGAGCAATCCTTTTCGAACCACAACTTGGAGGGCAAGCTCCTTAGTAACAATACCTTAGAATAATCGATAATAAATGGAGACGGCGATGCGCAGTTAGAGATGAGTAGGCTCAAGGAAGAGTGCTCGAGGCTCTGGTATGAGAAACTGGCGCTGGAAAGCAATGCGATAAGATTAACTGAATAAAACAATAAAAAAGATGAAATTATCAGATCATTGCATGCACAGCTTGCCAGCCAGTCTCGAAATCAAAAATCCAATCTTTATTGAGGCATTTCACATTGCATATGATGTATTAATGATAATTATGCTGAACATTAACCGTGCAGTGAATTTAATATTGGACTTCAATGATTTAATATTAAATTTCAATAGTTTCACGATAATAATGCCTGAACCTTGACTCTGTTTGTGGCTCTCCGCGTATTCTGCCATGAGCTGTATTTATTTATGTGTATGCGTATTAAATTAGGAAAATGTTCGCAATATATTCAGTGAGGATCAAATGACATTCCGAATCACTTTTTGGTATATTTCAGACATTATCTTTTACTTGGAATAACTGGCATAATCGGTGGGTTTTACATTCATTTTCGTTTTATGGAATATTTAACCGAAGTCGTTGAGTTCTAAAAGAGCCAGACAATGCAGTAAAGCTTATTTGCTGCTACTCACATTATCTGAATCTTTTTATGCGCTCTGGATAGTCTTGATGTAGTTCGTCAGTAACGGTCCGCTGATGCCGACAAATCCCTCATTTTTGCTTGCTTCTTCTTTAAATATTTTGACTGTCTCCGAAATTGCTTCTCTCTAGTTTCGTATCTGCAGGCTATCCATACCTTAATGGAGCTTGTTGTGCTACTTTTGAAGAATGGTGTATATCTTCAAGCAGAGGTCCGCCGTAATCTCTGGACAAAAGTTCCACTTCACGATATCGCTGGCTTGTTTGAGCAGTTGATATATTTTGGCTCGGGCGGCTTCATACTAGCTTTTATTTGACTCACTTTGAGTGTTTTCTTTGTTTCCGAAGTGCTTGTTCTGGCTGTTGCTATTTGATGTCTTCTTTTTGAATACTGATTGCATTCGGACATTCTGGTTGTTTTCTTGTGCTTACGGTTTTTGAGCACTATTATTGGAGGATTTAGAATAGTAGTTTTATTGGTAGGTGTTGGCAGATAGAGGGCGTAGCACTGCTCTCTCTTGCTCATTGTCATAATTCTTATATTCATACTCATTCAGGTCGTGGTGCTTATTGCCGGCTTCTTAGGCTTAGGATTTGATGTTTGGATTGAATTGATGAACGCTAATATTGTTGTAGGTTGCGTTTTTGTAGTCATTGATAATTTTATCGACTGTATTTTAGGCTTTGTGGGAATACGATTTGGAATTTGGGAGTATCGGGCATCCTTGTACTTTGAACTAGAATATCTATTTCCAGGAAATGCGCTTGAAGTGATCTTTTACGAGCATCTTCTTCACTAGACTCTACAAGTCCGTTGATATCCTATTTATTTGAGGGTTGAATGACACGCTTTCAGTGTCAAGTAGGTTTATGAGTCGGGCAATCGAGCGCTACTCAAAGGGACAGAAACCATAAATCATCTCGAACACCACAACTCCCAAGCTCCAAATATCAGCCTTGATTGTATAGATTTCCCCTTTTAGCACTTCGGGAGCCATATAAATCGGGGAGCCGAGCATTGTTTGGGCTAGATCTCGATGACTTTCCAAGCTTTTACAGAACCCGAAATCTGCTAATTTGATAATCCCATTGTTCATGAGGATATTGGACGGCTTCAAATCTCGATGCATTATGTGACGGTTTGATAGTATCTGAAACCCCTCCAGAATTTGAGATAAGTATTCGAGCACCAGCTTTTCAGGAAGAGTGCCTTTCGATTTTATGACATCTTCGAGAGTGCCTTGGTTGCAAAACTCGTAGAAAAAGTAGAAGTTGTTGGCTGTTTTCAGAATTTATATGAACTTGACGATGTGCGGGCAGTCTATCTTCGACAGGACTTCAATCTAATTGAGAGTGCACTCCTAAAGTTTGGGGTACTACTTAAATTTTTTGACGTTGATGACCTTGACCGCGACTTCCTTCTTGGTCCTTGAATCGATACCACGATAGACCTTTCCGTACTCTCCTTGCCCAATCTGCTCGTAGAGGGTGTAATTCTCGATTATTTTTACCATAGGTCCAGACCAAATAAATGCGTAACGATATTTTATTATTAAAGCTGCCAGTGATTATTCAAACTATGGACTAGAGTAGATATAATAATTAAAATTTGTATTCTATCTGATGCGCTTGTTGGGGATAAGTAGACCATAGTCTAAGCCTAATATTATATTATAACCTGCTGGCTCTGATTGCTATTAAAATATCGATTGTATAGCTTAATATAAATATAATAGTATATTAAATGTCAGGTATGAGTAACGAGCAATATCAATTTTTATGAAGAATCATGACAATCGTCTGTAAAACATCTTCAATCGTTGCTTCAGCCGTATTATCCTCGCTGCCAGAGCATTTCTGTATAGTGTGTCCACAGTTATGCAAGCTCTCCAGCAGTATCTTTTTCCATTTGTTCACGATATTGTATTGATGCCCGAGCATCTTCAGCCATTTCCAAATCCCCTTCATGTTGTTTATGCTCTCGCTAGCCCCCATTCTGCTGCCTGTTATCTTGCTGTGCATCTCAATTATCGATTCACGCAGCTCCTCGTATTTTTGCAACTTATGCAGTTTCTCACTGATCTAGGCGAGTGCTAGCTCTTCGTTGCTGTTCAAATCCATTGCACCTTCTTTGCTCAAGTTCATGTGTTGCATTCTGTTTATAATGTTTACATTGTCAGTGTTTTTCATGGTCTGTGGTGAACTAGAAAACGAATGGTTGATATTGACGAGCTTTCCTGAATCTCGATGGGGCCTCAACTTCGGGATGTGGAGAGTGTTCGGCGCGTGGCCGGCATTTGTGGGTGGGCGCTCGAGCAATCGCAATAGTTAATTTAGGAGCTTTCCCGGCTTATTCTCTTTAGCTTTGACTTGGGTGCTCGAAAGAGAGCGGACTTTCGCTTAACTGACTGCCTTCTATTGAATTTTGTCAAGTTATTTGATCTATTTTTCCAAAAGGATAACCCTTTCATGAAGTATAGCGTTTTTGGTAAGGAGCAGGCTGACCTCCTCCCTCATTTCGAGTTTAATCTTTTCGTGAATGCTTCTTTCCTGGTTGATTCGCTGGGAGAGGGCGTACAGCTCATCGTTTTTGCACTTAATTTCAATTTTACACTGCTCAATGATCTTCTAACTGTCGGTGTTCTTGTCAGCCAGCAGCCTGTTTTGCATTTTGAGTTCGTTGATGAGCAGCTTTTCGTGTAAATTGCTGATATTTTACTGATTCCTGTTCTCGTAGGGTGAGAATTATGAGGAATGCTGATTGTATGAGTTAGAGTGAGCATCGTACTCGGCTAGATGGATGTTCTTTTGATTCAATACTCTTTTGTTCGACTTATTGGGGGGAGACTGATAAGCCAAGTGGTGGCTATGATTTTGCAGAGATTTCAGACATGGTGGGCTGTTCCTTTAATGCTGTGAGTTCCTGTCGTAAGATCTTTGGAGTTATTTTTAGAATGAGTGTTCCAGGTAGCTATACTTTTGAAGTTGGGGGTCTTTGTTGGGAACATTATGCATATTTACACTGTTTGATATTAAGGGTTGCCTATTGTTAAATTCAGTCATCAAGTCCGATAATCTTTCAATTTTTTTAACTGCCTTTTTATTTTATTATTATCTCCAGCGATTCTCATATTACTATTATGTACTATTAGAATGTTCAATCATAAGTCAATACTTACGGATCATTTCTTCTGCCAATGCTTATGGTCACGATATTGGCGATAGTTATTGATGAAAGCATATTTATAATAATTATATTTCTGATGGTTATGTTTATATGATGGTAATGTTTATATGATGGTAATGTTTATATGATGGTTATGTTTACGAGTTGAGATTATCATGTTGGGGTTGGGGTTGGGGTTGGGGTTGGGGTTGGGGTTGGGGTTGGGGTTGGGGTTGGGGTTGGGGTTGGGGTTGGGGTTGGGA
>NW_028282637.1:0-11256 GCF_059751285.1 Brachycentrus maculatus
TCCCAACCCCAACCCCAACCCCAACCCCAACCCCAACCCCAACCCCAACCCCAACCCCAACCCCAACCCCAACCCCAAGTGTTAAGCGCTATTCTTAAAATGCGAGAAATAATGGAAACAGCAGACAATTTATATGATACAAAATGTATAATATCAGTTCATAAAAATTATTTCTACATTCGCTACATCGTCTCAGGAGTCGATCTCCACACCTTTATCGTCTTGTCTGCAGAGGCAGTCACAACAGTGCTGCTATCTTCGAGAGGACTGATTGCATTGACTGATTGATTGTGAGCCAGTATTCCTCCATGGAAAACAATGCGGTCATTACGAACGTGCCCCACCTTTACTTGCCCGTCCTTTGATCCAGCATAGAACATTGGTAAAAAGTGATCAGCTGTAATAACAATAAATGCGTACCCTTGACGGTTGTGACATAATCATTGAATGCATGCGTTGTGCTCTTGAGATTGCCGATCGAATGGTCCAAACCCCACAAGCGTAGGTTCTTATCCTTTGATCCACTCACCATACGATCGCCAAGAACAGCCAAACCCGTGACTGTGTCCATATGCGGGGGCTCGAATGGTGACAACACCTAGAGAGTGCTCATGTCGAGTCTGCGAACATGATGATTGCGAGTGCCATAATAAAGAATCTTATCGTTTGATGCCTAGAATAAGATAGAAAGTACGAAGGTGAAGATGTCCTGGTTTCTTTCTTTTTCCTCCTGAGGCTTGTTGGGGTCTAGACATCTTAAATCCCACATTAGAAGACTGCCACTATTGGCTAGACCTTTCCCTCCAGTGAACAACAGATCATTCGCAATATGCATCGTCCTTACTTCATCTTTGTGAGCCTTCAGTGAGCACTAAACATTGAGAGTAATCAGATCCCAAATGGTTACTACTTTTTCACAGGCTGTGAGCATAATGTTTCTTTCGGGATCGACTAAAACGTATTTGACTAATCCAGTTAGATGAGCACCTGATAAGTCTGATATGATCTTGCTGGTTTATAAATCCCAAATTTTCAGGCTTTTGGTGCTGGTTGAAATGAGCATATTGGCGTGGGTGGCAATCGAGAGCACCGATGAGTTGTGCGCATCTATCTTCCCTAGGCACTGCCATTGATTGGTGCTGTAATCTGACTCGTTTCTCTAGCCATTATCTTCAACAATCTTCTACTTTTATCTTTTTTACAGCGAGTCTTCGTGCCCACTTGGGTTTTTCCTAAATTTCATATCCAGTTGGTTCGCTAGAGCAGTCAGATCATTGATCTAATCGAGCATATTCGATACTTTGCTATTATTTCCTCGCTTCTTCTAGTCGCCAACACTGACCTTGTCTTTATCGGTGAGCCCGATATTCTTATCCTTGCTCAGCAGACTCCTGATGCTCTGATATTTATCCTGAACAACAGAGCATTTCCTCTTCCATAGCTCAACTTCATGGCTTATTTGCCTATTCGTTTTTGTAAGATCTCCGATTTTCTTTTATAAATTCTTCTTCTCTTTTTATTCCATGCGCTTGTAATTGTTTATCGAAAGTGGAGTTGACGCTGATTACTCCTCTCCTCCGTTATTTGAATAGTATCTGGTAAGCATTTACTCACGAAGCTTTTGAAGGGTATGTTGATGCTCAGTTTGAAGCGATTGCCCTTTTTCTCTCAGTTCTGCAATAGTTTCTTTCAAGTTAGTGATCTGCAGTTCCATGGATTCCTTGTTCTCATACAAGGAGTAGTTATCAGTAAGTATATTCCTTAGTGATACCATGACTGCTTTAATAAACATCTGCACGCCCTCCAAATTATCGTACTCTTTTCGATAGAATATTTCGGTGTCGATATCGAAGAATATTTCCGAATTGACTTCCAGCAACTAGTTATATTTTTGGTTACAAAAGGAAAAGCTTTCCTCAGCATTAGCTAGCCTCTCCTTTAGGTCATTCAAATTCAATTGTAATGTCTACTTCTGCTCTTCTTCGAATTCTGTTAGCTCTTACTCATTTTTAAAGTTCTATTACTTTACTAGGATACGCTACAGTTTCAATTTCATTTGTGAGTCCTCGTTTAGGAGTTAAGTTATTTCGGATGTTAACTATTTTAGTTTGTTTTCGTATTTTGAGATTACTTTCTATTGGTCTATTTCGGAAAGAATGAGCTTTATTATATGCTAGGTGTGCTCCTGGCATTTTCCTTATGTGAGAATAGAGTCGCTGGTGTTCGCGTTAGTGATAAGAGGAACCTTATTAATCGCAGGAGTCGAGGGGTTCATTTAAGTTTTTGATTTCTTGTTGAATGCAGGCGTCTTTACAATATTCTTAAGTGTCTAGTTGATACGTTTTGCTCGGTTTAGTTCTTCTTGCTTTTTCTTCACAGCCTGTGACTTGCGTTTGTTTTCAAAATTGAGTTTCTTGATTTAGCCGTCCTTTTTGATGTTTGATTTCTTTTCTTTGAGCAGCTATTTCACTTTGTTGGCTTTGAATTTATTGAAATCATCTTTATCCTCCTTGAGTTTGCGAGCCAGCTACCCTTTCTGCATCTTGAACTTCTTTATTTCTGTCGAAAGATCCTGCAGTTTATCAGATTGATTGCCGACAAGCTTCTCTAGATTCTTTTGCTCACGAGCTTTCTTTTTGAACTATTTCAACTCCACTTCCAGGTTCTATATTCTGTTCACAAACTTGTTCTTTTCTTGGGGATTCAATGACGATGTTTCATCCTTCATTTTTATGAGTTGGCTCTTCTCCTTCTCAAGCATCGCAATCTTTGTATGGTATTACTCCTTCATTTCCTAGATTAATTGGTATTATAAGTTTATCTGTGAGTTCGATATTTATTCCATATGTTGCTGCTTCATTTGGAGCAACTGTGAAATCGATTGCAGTTGCTCGGAAGTCTGTAGACTTTGTTTATGGAACCTTTGTTCGTGCTCTTGAAGCTATGGAGCGATTAATTCGAGAGTTTAGGGGGGAAGTAGTTCGAGACAGTTTGGAAGGTCGTCTATCATGGTTTAATCGAGACCCAGCTCGGCTGATTAATCGTGGATATTGTCCATATTGCTCTATTACTACTTCTTTTAGGATATATGAGCACTATTAAGTTGAACGATTTGACTTTTCAGCATCGTAATACTCTTTCGCAATGTTTAATTTTGCTTCACCAACTCATAAATAGCAGTGTTCTTCGCAATCAACAGCTTCTCATCCTTTACGCTATTCTCTTCAGCCTTTGCGTACTATCTTTGTAGCTCGCTGTTTATTTTTTATTTATCTCGGATGTGTCCTTCGAGCTTGTCTATCTTATCGGATAGCTCGTTCAATATTCCGAGTTTTTAGCTTGTCTGCTCGTGAGCCTCGTTGAACTTTGCCGGAACGCCTAGCTATTCTAGTTTCAAGGACATCATGTCTCTTTCTCTGCGAGTCGTATACAATTGCATTTAGATTTGTCCCTTGCTTTTTCGCTATTCTCGCAGCTCAGCCACTGCGTCTTAATACTTCTTCTCCACTCCTAAATATATTTTTTTCATTTTCTTTAACTCCTCTGCTACAATGTCAGGCGATTGTGTCAATGATCGCTATTAAATTGGGATGCCTTTTTCGGATAGTAGGCTCTTTAATTTCCGATTTTATACTTCGAGCTCATGAATCTTCTGTTTGAGTTGAGTGAGCTGAGCTGTGTGAGGGTCTATATTTTTGATGGGCTTGTTTTTGATGTTCATAGCTTTGCTCGCATATTTAAGAGTGTTTAAAGATTCTTCAAAGTTCGATTACGCTGGACTTACACAAGCGATCATGTATGTGCTTGAATTGCCACCTAAACACTCTTGCAGGATCCTCGTTAATTTTGAATTTCGATAGGTGATAAATTGATCTTGTTTCTTTTCTATTGTGGCCAATGCCGAAATCACATTGCCTAACTCTAGCAGCCCAAGATTTATGTTGATTCCTTATTTTAGGGTGGCCCCTGTAGCACCGGTCTTCTTGGCTCGTTCGGAACCAGCTAGATCAACAAAGAAGAATTTCGCAGTCATGAAACCATCGTCGACTTAACTATTTTTATGAACGGCTTTGGAATTCTTTTACTCGTTTTTGTACAGATCATCGATTTTGTGCTGCTCAATGAATATCGTGAATATAGCATGCGAGCGTGAAGAGGCATCATTCATGAGAGTAGAAGCCGTCGTTCGATGATATCCTCCTCTTTCCAGCAAATCCATCATATGCTCGCTGCTGGTGACTTCCTCCTCTGTGGCATTGACCAAACTCACGGAGCCATTTTTTTCTTCTCGAATGGTAATCAGCTCATCTCGATTTCTAATGATAAAATATGAGTTACTTATGATTTTTCTAGCTGGGATCCGTCAACAGATCCAGAATATGTTCATTATATATTTCTAGGAACGAGGCCTTTATGATAAATTATGCTTTCTTGTCGCGTTCCTTGATTTGCTGGAAAATTTATTGGATGACTCTGGGGATAATTCCTTGTTCTTTGGGGCTGGTCAGCGTGTTCAGAGCTGTTCCCATGGTGAATGTCTTGCCGCCTTAATATAATGAGAGTGTACTGCCGGTCTGCCCGTATGCCAAAATTGCGGCGTTGTAGCCCTCAAAGCACCCTAGGACTAGTTCTCTGACGCATGTTTCATAGACGCTCTTTTGCTCAGCCTCAGCAGGGAATACATGATCGAACTTATAGTTTCTATCTTTGCCGAGAATGATTTAATTATTTTTCCGAAATTCAACGCACGTGTTTTAACTATTCGCAATTTACTTCGGAATTAACGGGCGCACTCGAATGGCAACCTTAACTCTAGCTTTCCCACCACCCTTTTTTTCTTCGCGTTACTAAGTTTAAATATCCATCTTTATTATAAATGGATCATTGCTATTACTCTCAGCACTACTATGCGGTTTCATATCCAATTTAAATTTTAAGCATATTATATATCTATAAAGCAGTATATCTCTTAAGTTGGTTTGCAGTATAATTGCAGCATACTGTCCTATGTGATGAAGAAATAAAAACAATATATAATCAGTCATTGAATAGAAGTATCATTTCTTTTCATCATTGGCCTGTTCCTTTGTAGCTCGTTTACATATGCAATGTTATTCGGGTTTCCATGAATATAGGGGTTTCCATGAATATAGGGGTTTCCATGAATATAAGGGTTTCTCTAGTTTATTGGCAAATGATTTTCAAGAGAATAGCTCCGATGAAATTGGGAATAGTTATTCAAATTGCGTCTGTTGTTGTTCCCTCGAATATGTCGTTCTTAAGTTTGGGGCTAAATCAGGGGTTGAAACTCTTCAAGGGCTTTGCTTTGGCTCATCTACTCATTAGTCTTCCAATTTTGAACGAGTATATTCAGAGGCTAACTGTCAATCTAGGGAATCAAAGTATTCATGAGCAACAACGACTTCACTGATTTATTTTAATTCCCAAACAAATCATTCATAAATTTGGCGTTCATCGGATCGGCCGAGTGCCTCCTAAAGATCTTAAAATTACTTTCAAAACTCTGCTGGTGAGTATTATAGCCTATTTGATCGATAAACAGTTTAGCGACGGCTTTGATTTCCTTTGGTGATTTGTTCTTTAAGTTCATTTTGTATTGTTCGATGAACTGTATATATTCGATGATTGCCTCTTTCGAAGATAAGGGATTGAGCCTGTCGTATTCTGAAGGGAGAAATATGCGATTCTATGAATAAGAAGACTATTCTGGCCGCTACACAGAGTGAAAGTATTTTTGGATGAAGTATCGGTAGGGGAAGATAAATATGATGAATGCAAAGCATATAGAAATTATGCTTGGAACAATCGAATATCCTGATGATTTATTCAATAAATGAGACCATGTCAAATTACCCAAAGCAAACGCGATGCAGCCGAATGAAATGAACTGGAACATGGTTAGGTTCACAATGATTCCTCGAGGAACAGGCCTTCGACAGCGATTGAATAGCTTATACTTCTGCACCCAGTACATCAGAGCCATGCCCATAATCGAGAAAACTGTTATGATCGGTTGCAGCGAGCAGAAAAAACATGTGAATATGAATAGATTGGTCATGAAGACATGCTCGTATCCTATTTAGAATTATACATTTTGATTTAACTGGTTCAATTGGTATTGCTCAGTATTGAGCCTGTTTTTGGGTTTGTTCATCCACTTCGAGTATGTGAGCATGAAAATATACCAAACGTCTACAATATTGAGAACTGGCTGTAAAAACGAAATAGTGAGGGCCAAGAAGAAGATATCATAAGCAAGGCCATGAGTCCCGTAAATATTGGCCTTCACGAAGTAATTCACCATAATTGGGGTCAAGATGCTGTTGATCATCAGTGCCAACACAGCTTTCAATGCGAGGCTTGCCTGTCTTGAGGTTTATGTTTCGTTTCTTTCGAGAGTAGTCAGGAATCTTTGGATTACTGTATTATGGAATATTTACATGAAATTATCAGATTAAAGAGAGAAACGACCAACGAAATCAGCACTGAGAGAACCATGTTCCGTTTATTGTAAACTTGTAAGCTCGTTAAGGCATAAACCATGCAGAAGGAAACACCCAGCAATACAAGTGTTATTAAAAAAATTCCTAATTTCCTCGCAAATAACTTGGTCTTGGATAGGCCTAAGTTAGGCCAAATAATATCTTATGGCTCAGGAGCGTCAGTAATAAATGCGTTAGTTTCGTTATTCCTCGAATCTTTTATCTTGAACATTGCTTCTCCCCAGCAACACGTCAAGAAGTACCTAATTCTGTCTCCAATTCCCTCAAATGATGAGCCCAACACAAATTACTTGATAGAGCTGCTTTCGAATGTCACAAAGATGGAGGTGGTTGCTATTTTATTCTCAGATTGCATGTACTACCTCTTGATTGTTTCTGCCAGTTTCGTATAATTTTATTCAATTTCCCTTTAGATTGTCTGGAAAAGACTGTATTTTATTTGTCTCTGATATTTAGGAACCGGGAAGTTGTAACCCTCCATTCTTAATCGAACCCATCCTACGAATTCCTTTCGAAGTGCCTGGTACTATTCCGTCAGCTGTTCAATTTCTATGGAAGTAAACTGAGTTTCATCCAGATAAAAGGGCTTTGTCATATTAAACTTAACTATCTGCACTGGGGGCATATCCATGCCATCAAAGTTCTCTCGGATATTCTGTCGACCCGAAATGTATTACTCTAACTGAGTTTGCAACTATCTCTCAGTCAGATCAGTTGAGACATTATGAATCATGACAGAGTAATCAGCGGCACTCTTCGATTTTGAGATAATGTGGTGATTTGCCACAATGACTCGATACTTGTAGAACATGAGGCAGAATCCCCAAATGAGGATAATAGTGACTCCCAGCCAAGATTGGACATTGTAGTAAGTGATATTCGATTAGTCCAAGGGATTCAGCTGCTTCGATCCTAAGGAAAGCACCAATATTCCACGATTGCTCCACAGTTATTATTTCTCGAATTTCGGAGTATACTTGTTCGCAGCAATGATATTCGTAATCAGTCCGAATATCCCAAACACCACAAACAAAATTGCCAGCATTGCAATCAAAAAGCGAATTGTCATGAAATGCAAATAAGTGGATACTCCGATATTCTTAATGAAATCCAAATTAGTGCAGGTTTTTAATTTCTGTTTTTGTTCAATGAACCCGCAACATGGACAAAATTTAATTTGATCTGCCTGCTATGTTTTAATTGCATTGCGCATTGTGCTCAGATTTTATTCATCAAATAGGTCTTCTTCTCCTAAACGAAAGCAATGCTTATGCAGTTTTGCAAGTTAAACAGATGGATACTTAAGGATGTTGGCAAGTAAGTTCTTGAGCTACATCAGATCCTAGGGACTCTTCTCTTTTATTTGAAGCTAATCAATGGGGGATGGTCCAAATTATGTTTATTTTGTGTTTAGGTGCAGAATTGTATCGAGCTCTTCAAGGCTATCTCTGTTGGGACTGTTTCTATTAACACTGTTTTGCTCGCTGAAACGATGTCGAAATAATTATGCCATCAATATTAATTACAAACTGTTGGATTATTTAAATATATAAGGTCTATTTCTAATTATTATCCCTCGTTCATTAATTGTGCAGCACTATTATCAAAAATCTAATATCAAAAGCTTGTGTGAATCGGACTCAATTACAAATGCACTCTAAATATGTTGATGATTACATTAATAGTTAACGCCCTAAATAAAATCAATCAATTAATAAAATAGCATATTTCCAGGGAAATTATAAATCACAAATGCCAAAGCTGATTATTCCTCAATTTTTACTATGCTACTGATTTAAATTGAATGATAATTAAATCAGTATGAAATTCAGTAAAGGACTGTTGATGCTGATGTAAGCATCAGTTTGTTGATGTGATCTGTTAGTTGATTTATAAAATTTCATGAATTTTACCCATATTAGCATCAACGAAGGCAACAAAATCGGTGTATTGGATGCCAATTCTGTCTATTTTAAAGACTCACATGAAAAGAAGGATGATAACTAAAATGGCTGTGGATCATTTGAATAGTCTTCGATAATTTAAAACAGCGATATCGTGTTCAAGTGCAAATAATTCTAACCCTGCGTTAATGATAATGCGAATGAACCGGATAGTCCCACTTCGATCCTGCAGAATATCTACCCGCAAAATTTAATTTAAAAGTCAGATAGTAAAGATGGAAAATAGCTCGAGCTCTTGATCTCATAAATGTTAAAAACCCCAAACAATTTCAACCAAACAAAAGAATTCTATATTCAATAAATTGAGTCGTAGACCGAAGGAGCCCTCGCAGAGTAAGGAATTGTGAAAAAATAAACCAAAAAGAGGAAGTTGCATTTCAATAAATTTTCAGAGTTTTCAGATTTCGGTAAAATTATCGGCTTATTGTAGAACAAAAAGCTTTAGAGCTTTCGCAAAAGAACCATGAACTGTAAAAAAAAATCATCCAGAAAGATAAGCTACTTGAATTGCTGATTGAACAGCAAAAGTATAGTATACGACCAACGAATGTGAACAAGCCAGAGGAAATCCAGACCAACCAAGTAAGCCAAGTCAACCATGTCAACCATGTTAGCCAAATAAAAAACAAAAAAATGAAAGATTCAATTGGTGAGAGTATTTTAGATGACCCCTCGTCGAAAAGAAAAGTGAATGGGTCTTCTCACAGTGAGTCTTCAGTGACAACCGAAGTCATTCGCAGACAGTGCAAAAATCATGAAAAATGTGAAGATTCATCAGGGTTAGAGCACATCAATTTTGAAATTCCTGAGTAATAAATAGAAAGGTAATTCCCAGCACATGAACCTCCTGAAGTTTTATATTAGATCGCATTAAATTTATTTCGCAAACTATTCAAAGTTGATATCTCCGAGCAAACCTACATCAAAATCAGAAGGCTTTCAAATTGTATTATTGCCCAGCTCAACGAGGAAAAAACGATTGTATGGTATTCTGATGGCCTCTTTTATTGTGGAGGTTGGGTTAACAACAACAGAAGCGGAATCGGGTTCGAAATGAAGCCAATGCAATATAAATACAAAGGCTTCTTTAAGAAAGGGAAAAAGCATGGCAAGGGCAACATTAAAACAATTTAAGGAATCCACTATTTTGGAAATTGGCAAAATGGATTAAAAACGGGCTATGGAAAAGAGACCGATGCATTCGGAAATATCTATGAAGGAGAATGGAAAGATGATAAGTATCATGGGAAAGGAACTCGAAAATTGGTATTCGGAGATATTTTTGTGGGTGATTTTAAAGAGGGAAAAAAAAATGGGATGATTTAGTGGCATCAGACATAAAATGGTGACTATTTTAAAGGTAATTATATCAACGATCTCAAAGAAGGATATGGAGAGTATTATTGGGACAGTGGGAAAGTCTATAAAGGTTAATTCTGCAAAGGTTTTCTTGTTGGAACAGTGACTGAAAACCCAAAAAAGTAAGAACATAAGAAGTAAAAGCCATCGATACGAATCAAATTTCATCAAGACAAAAAGCACGCAGCAATAGGTCTCCAAACATAAAATAAGTAAGGAAAGCCCGATTAATCGAGTCGTTAGAATCCCCTGGATACTCTTTATGAGCCAAAAATATAGGAGTAACTTAAGAATGGCATGAAAAGGAGTAAATACGCCTCAATGAGTCGATCAAAAAGGAGAAACTCTGTGGTCATATCCACGAATTCTCGCATCAAAATCGGTAACGTACCATCGAAAGAAGGCTCCCCTTACCTCCTCTCAGAAACAGTTTTTCGCAAGAGAGTGAACTAAGCGAAAAGTAGATTTCTCTCCACCCCGAAATGCAGCGACTGAAACTTGGATAACAAATGATCGAATATGAATATAAATCAAATCATTAACGATGAAACCGACTTTTATATTTCTGGAGTGATTTTAAATAATAGAAATATATGGAAAGCATCACTGTAAAGTCCTTGAAGGTTAAATCGGAAAGGGATTTCAATGAAAAAGCCTGGGGTTACTGCATAATTCGATGGAAGTAGGGAAACTACTTCACAACATGCTTTGCAATACCCTCAAAAGAGCCGACTTCCCTGATCAGTAACAGGCTGAACTAAATTGCCATCACTTCCTCCAACATTCTTTGCATAGAGTTCTGGGATTATGACGAGGCCATAAAAACAGCCGAAATTCAGCTATCTGCAAAGTAGCTGCCATCTCATGACAAAAGGCTGTTTCTGGAAATCATGGATGTGTTTACGACCAAATTCCAAATATCTCTGGAATACGAATATAAGAAGACAATTGATACGGGCTCATCATCGAGCTTAAATCACAATATTCGGCCAATGAGCCAGCGCGCCGCACAGAACTCTGTTTCCAAGGAGTTTGTCACAGAAAATAACCCAATCAATATATCCAGTCAGCTGCGATAAACTATGAGGAGTCCTCAACAGAGAGTGAACCCTGAGCTAATGAGCCATAGGTGGAAGTTTATCAATATCAAAGACTCGGGGAAATTAAGGCTATGATCAATAGGATAGGTGGCACTCCCAAATTATATATGTTTAATAGTGTCAATAAAATAAATATTGGCAATATCATATAAAAATAGTTCTGAATATAGTAAATTCTTATAAACAATGATAATATCAACCAAAGCCTCAAATGTTATAAATAATGTCAATTAGGGGTTGGGGTTGGGGTTGGGGTTGGGGTTGGGGTTGGGGTTGGGGTTGGGGTTGGGGTTGGGGTTGGGGTTGGGA
>NW_028282638.1:0-35705 GCF_059751285.1 Brachycentrus maculatus
TCCCCAACCCCAACCCCAACCCAACCCAACCCCAACCCCAACCCCAACCCCAACCCCAACCCCAACCCCAACCCCAACCCCAACCCCAACCCCAAAATCTATAGAAATTCGAAAAAGACTTCACTATAAATTTATTTATTTGTCATCAACTAATAATTATTCTTATTATATTATA
Organism: Brachycentrus maculatus; assembly: GCF_059751285.1. Lineage (NCBI taxonomy): Eukaryota > Metazoa > Arthropoda > Insecta > Trichoptera > Brachycentridae > Brachycentrus > Brachycentrus maculatus. The sequence continues at coordinate 176 of NW_028282638.1, forward strand.
GAAGCACCTCGGAGGTAGAGCTGGAGCTACCAATATGACCAAGAAACCGAGGCGACTGATACTCATAAATTATTTCATTATATAATATAATAAACGTAGTAATAATAATAATAATGGAGATGAATAAATATAATCACGGTTGGATGACTTCCTTGAGAGCATCCTCGCTGATTTGGATCTAGTTGTTATCTCCAAATATATCCAAAGAAAGTTAGGTTATTTTATCGTGTTTGGCTAGGACTGCTGGATCTATTCTTATTACTTAAATTTGGGCCAAATCGGCTTGACTGAAGTATTATGCGTAATCAGGATTAATCTGAACGGTGACAGAGAACACGGGGATCGCAAACAAGTTATTGAAGTCAAATTAGACAAGGAATTGATATTTGCTCTTAGGGAGATAGTTGACACGAACTCCTGGGATGACCCTGGAGTCTATGACTCGCACCCAGAGCAATTTGGAGCAAAGGGGGCAATCATTATTGGTTAAGGCAGGGGGGATATAGCTTAATCTGACACCTTGCACGATTCGGCCAAAGAGGTGAACTGTGCCCGTCTTCGAGATATAAGATCGATCAGGGATGAAAGGAACACAAGTACTCGCTTTGGTTGTTGATCCACCTTGGCAATGGAATCCTTTTTCAATCTCGCAATTATTATTACAGCCGTCACCATTCCTCAGATTGCCGTCATCGCAATCGACTTCGTATCTGAGCCCATCTCCACAGATTTATGAGCAGAAGGTCGCTATCTGTCCACTGATATTAATTGATTCTAGCTTGAAACCGGTGATGCATTTGTCGCAGATGTTCTAGGATTTGCAAGTGCTGCAATATGATGAGCATGGCCTGCAAGATTGGTTATCCTCGCTGATATATAAGCCAGTGGGGCATGGCCCTTTTCTAGTGCAGAAACCATCCTTGAAATCATAGCTGACATCACTGCATGTGGTGCATGAGTTTTAATTCGGGCCTGTGCATCGGCCACAAGTCGAGTGACATGGCCTACACTTATCAGCATTTCCATAGAAGCCATGGTTGCAAATGCAATCTCTTCCATTAAAAGTGGAGTTCTCGTCACATGTTCGGCATACACTCCCAATTCTATAGTAGTCGGAAACACAAACACATGAACTGCCATTCCAAGCTTAATTTGTTGGGCATTTTCGGCATAAGCCACTGATTAAGTATTAGTTGGCAAAAGAGCACTAGCACTAGAGTTTAGCTTGGTTCCATTTGGCTCGAGGTGGGCAAGTCGGAGTAATCGGGTAGCACTTGAAATCAGCGTTGTTCATTTACATTCCTGCATCACAAATGCAAGCAGACTTCGTAAATTTCGAGAATTGTGGGCATGGCACACACTTTCCATTAAAGATCACAAAGCCCTCCTTGCAGAAGCATTTATTTTCAAATGATACTTAATTTTCCTTGCAGATCAAATCGCAAGAGAATTTGGCACTATTAAAGCTGTAACCGGCATAGCAGAGGCAAGTTTGATTGGACTTGATTGATTATTTAGGGCAAGGCTGGCACTTTGAGTTAGAGAATTGTGGAAGAACGGAAAATTAATTGCAAACGCATTTTCCGTTGATGGCCACCTCATTGATATCGCAAGAGATATCGCAGATGAAATCATTAGGATTATTATTTCTCCATTTGTAACCAGCGTTGCATTTGCATTGATTATCTGCGATGGCAAATATAGAGTTTTGCGGGCATTAACGACAAACCCCATTAATCTTCACGAATCTAGAATTGCAGACGCATTTGCCTCCTACGAACAATTCATTAACCCCGCAAGACCATACGCATTGACCTCTTGTCTGTACAAATCCTTCCTTGCAGACGCAATTGCCATTTACAAAATTCTCATTGACTTGACAGTTTGAAACACACCTCTAGTTCGTAATTTTTTAGAATGGTCCACAGACGAGGCACTTCCTTGCGGAGAGTAAGAGAAGACCCTTGTTTTTCTAGCAATCCGCAAATGGCAGGCAATTGATCGATGGTCGGCAGCCAGAGCCAGTGCATTATGCAGTAGGAGTTTGGATCGAGAAAATTTTACGGTTCTGGCTCCCATTTGCAAATGCATTCGAATGTCTAAACTAGTAGTCAGAGGAAAACGGAGGCGGGTTTTCAATGGTTCTGAAGGCAAGCGGCGAGGATTTATTCCAGAGAACATAACTCAGGTGGATATTTTCAAGAGTTGGAGAAGAAACAACCACTGAGATAGAGCCCTTGTCATATGTTTACTTTGATAGGCTCACATTTAAGTTTCTATCTTCAGTTTTTAAGCCGGAAATGAATGTTGCCACTGAAAAATCCCCTACAGCTGGCGCTCTCAGAGTATGCTAGGCAATTGTAGACTTAGTTGATTCACAAAGATAGGTATCTAAATATAAATGCAGATTTACCTGAAATAAAAGTTCCTGCAAAGACATCGGGTCTGGATGTCGCTAAATATGACACAGAGACTTTTTGCCAACTCTTTTCGCCTGAGAGGAAGCTCAACGAAATTGCATTCACATTATCTTTTTTGCTTGCGTGAACTGAGTAATCCAGCCCTGTATTAGGCTTGTAACCAAAGAATTCGTCGACAGCTGAATATTAAACATTGAGTACACAAGGCAGTTTGAATTCCAGTACGAGGTATGGCATAACCGATATTGACAGTAAAGCAATTTTGTTTTCCTGTGCCGTCGTTATTGAACTGTACTGTGCCAGTTTATATTAAATCCTGATTTGGAGTTCGGCAAGCATTAGCCCCGAAAGCCGATAAGAACATGAGTGTAGCTGCAATGAATCGCATTGAGGTTGTTAGTAATAATTATGCGTTTACTCATAATTTGCTGATTTCATGCCGGAATTTCAGTAAAAAGCACCAAAATATGCTATTCTATATACTGTCATTTAACGGCTCTTGCATCTTCATCAGAATGCGCTGTAGCCAAAGAATATAAAATAGAAATTCAATGGCCTCACAATGTCATAAACAACAAAATCCGTATTATCAGAATGGTTTTTAGTATCAGAATTACAATTTTATTTTTGTTTTTGTTTTTGCTCCAAATATTCCAAATATTCGATTTTATTGCGTTAATTGAAATATTAAATACTGTTTATTATGAATAATTACGAAATTAATTGTAATTGTAACTGTAACTGAAATTGAAAATCGTGATAGATTATTTGGAAATAGTTAATGATTTTATGATTGGGTATTATTTATAAATGTGTTCATTGCATTAATATGCTCATCATGTTAAATTTACGGATCATCATAATGAATGTATGAAATTTCCAATCCCGAAATCGAAATCTAGTTACAGAAAAATGTGTCGAAGGCTCAAAGTGATTTCTCCGTGGCTTGGCTTATCCGAGTGATTCTTGTTATGTTCCTTCAGCAAAGCATAAAATTCTTCGAAGCTAGGCACAAACCCACTCAAAGTTTCCTGCACTGAAGATAGCCCACTCATGGTCGCACTCAAATCGCTCAAATACTATTTAGTTACGCCCAATTCATTCAAGATATTCTCGATGTTTTTAAACTTCAAATCTAGCTAAACTTGCTCGAGCAAGAAGAGAGCAGCAGCTATTAATCGACTAGACTGCGATTGCTACTCGATTTGCTATGCAGCTATGACTCCTTTAACCATTTTTAACGAACTAGCGTCAATCTAGACTTTTGTCGAGATAGCGACGTCATCCATTTTATCGGACAGATTTTTGGGGTCGCTCAGGAATTTTTACAGGCTGTTCGATTCGCATTCCAGATAGGCTTTCTCTAAGGCGTAGAGTGCGTTGTTGATAAACTTAATCGAGGTTGTGCATGAGTGCACAATGACAACAACTATTTATGGGATATTCCAGACTGACCTTGAAATGCATTGATGGGTTGACTGATTGGAGGAGCTCGTGCAAAAATTTAATGCAATCGTCTAGGAACTAGCTAGCAAATTCAATAAAGATATAAATATAGTCCCCCTTGTGCTTGGCTTAGATTGTAACCATATCTAGAAGTTAGGAGACTGGAGGGCCGACTAGTTCTCCTCCAATTTGTTTGGCTTACTGCAGGAATGTTTGGATCTTTGATGCGAGAGCTTCCTGGTTATCATAAGCCTTGAATTTAAGTACCAGAGACAGTTCCGAACACTAGCGACCAAGAACTTGCATTAAGATTGTTAGTACTCTAGGAGAATTCTGCATATTTCTTTTATTGATAGTTCGAGTCTTTCCCTAAAACTATCGATAGTTTTTTTTTATCTGCATTGGTCGGGCTGACATTTGACAGAGCCTCAAGTGTAATATGACTACGCTTAATTTCAGATGGCCCTGCTGAAGGGGATGCACTAAAATGTTTTTGGACTCCCTGCTGGAAGAAAAACCTGCCAAATGCTAAGACTTCAAGATTGTTTCTTTTGGCTATGACAAGCGTGATGAACTACTAGCAATTCATTTGATTAGGTTGTTGTAAAACTGCGAAGGCCTGCATATAATGTGTTACATACATCATTGATTTGATAGTACTCCAGTTGTTTTTTCTATCGTTTCATGTACTCGATAAATGTCTGTTTCGCTATGGTGCCCAAGTTTTGAGGATCGAGCTCTTCTTTGAATATCTTGGCAAGTTCTAAAGCCTCAGGAGAGTTTAGCATTTGTTAAATGTATGTATATATGTATATATATATATATGTATATATGTATGTTTATGCATATCGATATATGCATGCGCATGATGTGTTGCATATTTATATTAAATTAAATATTATTAAATATTAAATTCTGATTCGGCAAACCAATTGTTAGCCTGGAGTTCATCATTCGATTATTCATATTTCCCTGTAGCTTAGTCCGCTTTTGAAAATCAACGGCCTTGTCACACTTTTCACTATCTTTTATCGTCGTATCCAGTGGATAATAAATATGATTAACTAACCAACAAGAAATTGAAAACTAAGTGCGAAACATATCATTCAAGCTTACCAATATTGCATTGATTCAACAAAAGAGTATTTCTGGTTCGTTTTCAATTATTTCAATTATTCATAATCTGATAATGATAATTTTTCATCAAGTTTGCCGATTGAAAAATATGGTATTACCAGTATGCTTCCTCCATCTTCAGGAAATTCAAACATCGAAAATGGCTAAAAAGAGAGTCAAATTAATGTTTTATCAAAATAATACTTAATATAGTTTAAAATGGCAATCTCGGGGAAATTTATGAACGGATAATTGGCGAAGTCCCTCCTTCACAAATATGGATCTCCTTTGTATGTTTACGATGGGGACTTGATCCAGTAGCGGGCAAAGACTTTAATCTCTGCAGCCGAGGGCTTTCACGTGTCTTATGCAATGAAGGCAAACTCCAATTCCCATATCCTCAATATTATCAGACAGGCAGGAATTGATTGCGTGGATGCAGTGTCGCCAGGAGAAATCTATAAAGCAAGAAAAAGTGGTTACTCGCCCGATCAGATCCTCTATACCGAGAATTTCATTTCAAAGGATGAGATGAATTATGCTCTCCAAGAGGGAGTGACTCTGAATATTGGGGCCTATGAAACCTTGGAACACTTCAAAAAATAGCTTTCTGGCAAGAAAATTTTTATCAGAGTAAACCCGCAACTCGGAGCAGGGGAACACTTCAATGTCATAACTGGTGGGCCTCAAAGCAAATTTGGAATTTATGGAAATGATCTAGATAAAGCTATCAGTCTCGCGTAGGAGAATGGCATTACTATTATTGGCCTGCACCAGCATATCGGGTCTAATCTTAGGCCGAAGGACAAGAAAGTTTTCCTATAAACTACTTAGTATACTTTTAAATTGGTTTCAAAATTCAAAGATGTTACCCAAGTCAATATCGGGGGAGGGATCGGCACAAAATATAAGCCAGACGACGAAGTACTCGATATCCATGAATTCTACAATGAAGTGAGGGCAATTCAGGAAAAGTATGCGCTTGAGACGAAAAGAGATTTGAAAATTTGGATTTAACCGGGCAGATATTTGGTAGCGGAAGCCGGGATTTTACTCTGCAAAATAACAGGAAAGAAAAGGACTCCCTAAAAAATATTTTATGGTACTGACACAGGTTTTAACCACCTGATTCGACCCGCCTTGTACGGCTCCTATCACGGCATTCGAAATCTAATTGACAATGATTTATAAAAGTAGAAGTCAGTTATCTGTGGAAACATCTGCGAATGCACAGATACCTTGGGCTCGTAAATCATGATGTCCGGGAACATTGGAGACATCTTACTGATCGAGAACGCAGGAGCATATGGCTTCACGATGTCTTCAAACTATAACTAAAGATGCAAGCCCGCATAAATTTTAGTGACGAATGGAGTCGAGCAACAAATCAGAAGGCGATAAAGGTTCGAGGATTTGATATAGAAAAATGATTGATTCCCTCGAAGACTGCATAACAATATTCATTATAATCGTTATAATTGTTAATAATACGATACAAATAATCAATATTAAAATAAAAATAATAGAGCCAAATCCTTTTACAAAACACATAAATTAATATTCAAATAATCAGCATCTATATACATATATAAGATGAGTGGTACATACATACATCATTATAATGTTATAGAATCGAATAAAATTTACCATTGCAATAATTTGAAAGTACATGACCCAACAGTTACTATGGTAGTCAATATTTTTATTGAACTTTTTCCTTTTGCTTTAAGCTTTAAGCTTTCTAGATATTTATGGTTTTGTGAAAGGAGAGCTACAGGTACCCTTGGATATTAATGTGTGGATAATTATTGAATATAATTCATAAATAAGGCTGGCTCACAAATCATTCAACTGCGATAACTTTGGGTTCTAAGACAATTGCTTAGATAGCATCGAGATTTTGTGTGCCAGCTCCCAATCTGACAAATGTGTTGACCTGGATCACATCATTGGCGTCACAATTGGCAATGACCAAGAAAGTTCCGACCACATTAATGTAGGTGAACACTGCATATGTTCGGACGGTGGTTGGGATGGTTTCGAAGTGGATTGTTTTGGCTCCTCGGAGATAATACCAGTAAGTTGTTCTAATATGTTAGTCAATGGCTGTGGTCTTTTGGGCTGTCAATCCTCCGAAATCAATGGCGGCTGATCCTGAGTCGCTGACCGCAGCTGGGTCAGGGCAGAACTCGTTATATGTTCCTTCAACGCAAATCACATTCCCGTTTTCATCAATTTCGAGCAAGATTTCTCCATACTTCAATTTCAGGGAAATGACAAATGGGTTGATATCAACGGGGTCATATAGAGTCTCGATGTCCTCACCAAAACCGTTTCCAAGTCTCACGAAGGTATTGACCTCAGAAACTTGAGTTTCATGCTCCCAAGATCCGATGGCCAAGAAAGTGCCCACAACATTCCGATAGATGTAGAAGTGAATGAACCTGGTGGGAGTATCGATGTTAGCTTGGAAAAGTCTTCTGGCGCCTCTCAAATAGTACCAATAAACTCTCCTCATTTATTTGTCCACATTTCCCACAGCTTGAGCAACAGTTGCCTTACTGAGAGGGTCTCCTTTTGCCCCGAATGTGCAGTCTGCACCCCAACACGGTGCCTCGGTCTGAGCGTAGGCGAATACCAATATGGCTGCTACTACAACTAGGATTGCTTTATTCATCTTAAAGATTATACTCATCGCTAAAAAAATTGATTTAAATGCTACCCTTCAGTTTACTATTATCAATTCAATTCTTTCATTTCTTGGAAAATAGTGTTATTCTTCGGACTGTGAGATTGGGAGCCTTTTACTTAAAATTTAAAAAGGTTTCATTTATTTTCAGACTGAGTTTCAATTTTACTCAGCTGGGTAGATGAGTATTGAAGATTCGCATCGCAGGCTAAGCTTTTAAAGAGCAGAAAATTCTCTGCTTCGGATCCAAATGCTTTGGCTTTGATTTTATTCGAATTGCATTTATTTGCTATGAATTTTGGCCCTTTTGTTTTTTTATTCTGCATTTATGCAACTCAATGAAGATCCACAGATATCTCGTTTTGAATACCACCAAAAAGCAATCCAATAACTATAATTAACACATCTAATCCTTATTCTTACTAATTTTCGCAGCTAACCCCTTAAATCACATAAATATTTTTCTGCTTCACATCAATAAATATGAAAAAACCGTGAATGAATTCAAAAGCCATCAAAAGCCATTAAATTATGTTTCCTTTGATAAATAACAGCGAGGCTCCTTTAGTTTATATTTGTTTGTTATTTATCAGTGTCGAATTAAAAATATCAGCTTATATACAGCTTATATAACAAATCTAACATTAATCAAACAAACTATATAAAATTATTGACAATTAGTTTGATCATAATTATTTGGATAAAGTCTTTATTCGATACTTTCATAGATGATTATTTCTATTTAGTGCCTTTTTTTGCCTTTGTTTTCTAAAAATAGTATAATAAAAGAATCACAAATACAATGATAAAACTCATGAAACTGTCATGCAATACTTCCCAGAGGGATAAGCATCGACTTATTTATGAAATAAAGTTAAACTAAGAGTGATTTTTAACACAAATAAATAAATCATTCTCGTCGACAGCGGCATTACTGAAAAATTTCAGCCTGATATATATATACTAGAAATAATATTAATTTACTTACACAATTTCGTATATGAAGATGAGGACCGCATGATTATATTCGCAATATAATACTTCTGTTATGCATTGCCAGCATCCAAAAAGACTTCGTCGCTTAGAGTTTTATAAATTTAATTACTTGAATTTGTAAGGAATAAGTAGAATGCATAGAGGTATGCCACTATTGTATCATATAGGAAAAATGTTAAATGAGACATGCAGAAAGACGAAATATATGAGTATTTTAAATCTCTTTATTGAAACTGATGGCAGTATATGCTTTTTTAGCTACTATAAGTCTAAGGACATCATAGACCCGAAGCACCAGCTTTAGTAAGTATGGCTAGCGTATGCATTCTTTCTCGATCTTGTGTCTACATTTTGAAGGAATACTCTCCATAAAAGATGAAAAGCATCTTAATTCATGATACACATGATACAAATGATACAAATGATACACATGATACAAAAAAATAGAAAATTCCCAACCAAAAGATTAAAATCGCAAAGAAAAGGAATAGGAATCGAAATCGAAATCTAACACCATCAAAGAAATCGCATGAGAACAATAGCAATGCTCTTTTATCTTCCAATTATAATCTGGCAATCTCTAATTAGTCTTATAACAATAAATAAGAACCATAATAACTTATAACTTATTGCTCGCAGTATCAAAATAGTTTTCAATTTTTATAATGCTTTGTAAATATATATACATGAGTATAATACTGGATTTTCACATTGTAATCAGGCAATAATTCAGGAAGGTATGCAATTATCAGAAAGAGTTATGGAGTGTATTTATGTCCTTGCAATGGATATTGTGGAGTATGAATGAAGAAGCTTTAATGGTTTATTTATTGGGTGAGTAGTTGAAGTGAGTACTTCTGATTTGATGCCTCATTGTTCTGCACTCAGATAGCTACACATTTCGAGCAATGTCCCCATGATCCGCGCTATGAGAGTTACGGCATTTTTGATAGTAGACATAGAGGATATCTTCCAAGACTATATTCTTCTCCTTCTCGAGATAGTCTGCCAAATAGTTGGGCACTATCTGCATGATCAAAGTGATCAGAAGCTGGCGATTATCATTTTTTTTGTTCTTACTGTTGCTGTGGTGATGAGACAGTCTCTTCTATTTTGAGTGTTCCTTATGATTATATTAGAATTGTTTCGATGGTTGCTCTGGCTATTGCTTGAAGAAGTGTGATGATCGGGGATTATTGAGAGCATGTTTATTGGATAATGCTCGCTGGAATGCTTTGTGGAGACGATTGTCATAATTAGATGCACTCCTTTGATCAGTATTGGCAGAGATTATTGTTGATTTCTCAAAATTGGATAAAATCGAATACACATTAAATTTCTAGCAGAGCATCTCTACAATGGCATTCCTATAGCAGTAATTACGAGTATTGTTGTTAATTTATTAGTAGATGATGCAAGATGTGTAGAACTCCTGAGTAATGTAATGCGGGCATACTTTCCTCCAAATATCTATCAGTCGTTAGGGCTATAGCTGTTTGCTCTTCTGTTTATGCTGTTGTTATTGCTCTTGCTGTCGTTGCTGCCGAATATAATACCTGCATAAGAGCAATATATACCTATAGATTTGTGTATGAAGTGATTACAGTAATAAGGTTTATGGTCTTGATTTGTCCCATTTCTTAAATATTGCAAGACATTCACGTAAGCCATGACCCCCGACAAGAGATGACTTCTTGGGGCCGTTGACCACATATTTATCCTTGGATCTAAAATGTCTCATTTGTAGTAAGCGACCGAAAGTTATTGAATTTTGTTATCTCTCAGGGAGAGCTGTTGAGAGCAAGCCTACCAGATACACAAGCTCATGCATTATCTCCATTACTGATGACTGGCTATCAACAGGATCCATGAGTACCACGTACTTCTATGGAATCACCTACAACTTCTATGGAAGCATGGACTACTACCTCTATGGGGTGGGAGACAATTAAAACTAGCTCACATATTTCTCATGATTGGCTGAAATCCTCTTCATGCTCCGATTCTCTTTGGTGTTGATTGCAAACATGGCAGATAGGTTGATCAAGTTGGTTCCAATTCGTTTATTGAATTGCGAGAGGACATCGACGTAGCTTTCAAACTGCCTGATGAGAAGATCGAAGTCAATAGAATATAAACTGCTATTCCAGTATCTTTGCAAAAATTGGCAAAAGTATGTCATAAAGATTGTTTATATTCGTGATCCGCATCGGATTGCATCACTCAATTATGTTGGTTTCTTGTTTGGGCATTATTAACTCGATAGCTACTGCAGCTAGTTGTGATGTATCTGTATCAGCTGTAAATAGCAGTGTGATATGACCAGCTAGGATTGCCTTGCGCCAGCTATCAGCTATTGCGCATTGACACACTTCACGTATTAAAATGTCCGGGAGTATACAGTGTACCTATTTGTGATATTGGCCAATAAATCCAGAATTGCCATCCCTGCATCGATCTCCCACTCGCGATCTTGAATCTTTATGGTCCTGCGATTGCATATTTACTTGTAGATTTTAGTTGAAACTATGTTTGTGAGCTGCCCTTTGTTTTGTTAGAGGTGGTCGAGCATTATTGCTAGCACTCGATCGATCTCTCGGAACTTAACAATTATTTCGTAGCCGTAGTTTGTTGCGTGAATCCAAGTGTGTCTGCTGCTGCCATCATCGCTATCCAGATACTGATAAATATGGTGTTATGAGCCCCTGACTGCTGATCTAATGTAATTATAGATAGTCTTTTGGTTGGAAATGTTCATGGTCTGTAGCATTGTCTGTTCGATGTATCTGTTTTGAGCATTGTCCCATTTAGAAACTGTAGCGAGTCGCCCATTGTGTTATTGTGATGAACAATACAATCTTTCTTGGCTGATGCCCCATTACTCTAACAGCTTTGAATATTGAGTACATTCATCATGCAGGGATATTTGCGGCTATTCTATGTTAGGGGATATCGAGGTACTATTAGCTTCCGCCTTGAGATTATACAGCCTTCGACACCCGTTATCAAATGTAATGAGCAGAGCGTCCGATGAAGAAGTGAGCCGAATTTAAATTGGATGATGCTCTAATTTGAAATCACGTTCACATTTGTTGCTGTTGCTGTCCCCTTGTTTCTGCTTGTTTTCACTGTCAAGACCAGTAACGGGCTCATGCCCAGGAATCGATTAGATCCGATAGCGCAAACACTTCCCAAACTATTATGGCTTCGTTTAGATCCTCTACAGCACATAGCTTCGAAGTGTCGCTTGAGAACCCTGCAATCCAGGAGTGGGGGAGCAGAAACCCGAGTTATCCTCATACACAACCCTCAGCAAGTTAACAATTTCCCCTCTGCTCGCACAGTAGCAGCTGTCAATAATTTCCGAGGATATCGCATTTCTATTGAATATTTTGTTCTTTATTTGTTTGCATTGGTGATAGATGGTGCTGGTGGACCGGCATAAAATTTGAGATAGCCTCTGCCGAAGCGATGTTTTGCTTGAAAAAATGTTAGTAATCTTATTAGTTAAATGTGAGATTAAGTCAATGCTCTTTTGGGGGAGTTCTGAGTGTGGCTGATCTGCTTGTTGCTTTTTAGGGAATCTATTTCTTTAACTGTTGACGCTGCTTCTCTTTATCCACTTAAGATTGTTAGCATTATAGGGACCGCTTTTGCCATCGATTATATTGTGCAATCCTATCTCATTATGAGGTTGTTTACTGTTATTGTTGCTGGTGCTAGTGTTGCAAGGCAGAATAGTAAAACGTTACTTACCGATAGAATTCTGCAATTGCAGAGCATAGAGCTTATTTTAAGTTTTGTTCGGATAATCGCGATAGAAGAGCGTAAGCTTGTGTGTATCAAAGTGTAAATTATAAGGAACCTAACAACTCAGCCTAAAACTGACATGCAAATTCCGAAAAGGATTATGAAATCCACGATAATCTTCGTGCAATGCATCGTCAAAATCCTAAATATCTGCAGCCATATAGTTCATATTACTCTTTTTTCTTCTTTGACTCATTTCCCTATGCTCTTCCGTCAGCTCCGTAACAACATTATAGCCCTTCTTCCTGAGCGCATACAAATGAATATGCCAAACAGAGACAAATATCACTAACTGGTAATCTTTATAGCTATCCTCCCTTGCATCTAAGGCCAGCTACTCCTCATAATCCGAAAATTGGCTGATAAAATGCGAAAGGGGTACACTTGTTTGGATGCACTATATCACAGAGCTTGGCATGATCATTTTTACAATTCCGTTTGCTGGCTTGTCACTTGTTTAGTCGCTCGTATCAGCATCGTTATTGTGCTGTTTATTATTATCGGCATTCTGTGCGCCCTGATTATTATAAATATTGTCGTTGCCTAAATACAAAGAAGGAGACATCAGTTCTGGAAACAGTTGCGGGCAGGGGTTCCAAAGATATAAAACATTGTCTATTGCATAGTACAGATAACCCCACTACTTTATGAAACCCTGCTTGAAGTTTATATTCCTCTTCAGTCCTTTTGATTCGCTTTGCATGTTCAGTCTGGTGTAATGCTAGATAACCGGGGCAGGCAGTGCGCTTGTGATGTTAATTGCTTAGATTGTTGCATTGGGAGCTATTGCTGTATTGTACTTATAGTTGAGATGGAGTTGGCCATTATCATCCAGTCGGAAGAATGCGCAAAGAGGCTCTGCTACTTCTTTCATTGGGGAAAAACATTTTGAAGGCTGCTCTGGACTATTGTTGGGTATTTGGAGTAATGTCTGCCTGAACATCATTTAGTCGCTCTGAAATTGCAATGATTCTAATTTTTGGCTAATTCCACAGTTAATAAATAGGATGGGCTCGGTTAATTATTCAAAGTCCTCCAACAAGCCCGACGCACTCGGGATCTCAATGCGAGACTGAGAGTTTGTCGGGTGAGAAGGCTGTTCCGTCACAAATATATGGCTTATTGAATTGCTGTTGCGGGTGTTGTGGTTGTTGTGGACATGGGCAATCAATAGTTCTCTGACATAATTCGAACTAATGTGTTGAATGTGATTTACAATGGAAGGCTTGCGATTGAGTGGAGTTGTATACTTTACAGCCTTCTTCTATTCAATCATTTAAGTATCTTTTGCGGCAGTGGGATCGAACTGATTGCATTTATCGAGCAAGGGAATACTCTCCAGAGGGAGTGTTTTTAACCGATTCTCCATATATTAATTTGGGAATCAGTCCGTTTATTTAAATAGGATACCGATGTCTGATTTATTGTAGGTTTTAACAAGCTTGATAATGGCATCTGCATAATTTAGCAATACAGCAATCATTCATGCGTAGTGATTAAGATTCGGATGGAAATTGGCAATGCCTTTCAACTGTTTCTCTGCGACTTCGGAGAGAGTTGTGGGAATTCGGAAATCATTTAGAAATGAGTGTATTAGCTTGGCTGTGCCCCTGTAGTCGTCTTCCTGTACGGAATGGCCGACTCCATGCAGAACAACCAGTTTAAATTTGCCTTGCATCTGTGCGATTGTTAGTTCTTTGTCGAGGCGTTACTTTTCGGCTGTCACCAGAATCTTCGGAATTTTCAACGACAGGAATATTTGGGATAATCCCTTGAACCAGTCATGCCAATATTTCTCAGTTTCTTTTAAATTCACTTTCCAAGTATACTGATGCTTCTCTTTATGCTCAATCGGTGTCAACTGTGGAGGGATGGACACTCGAGCCGATTAGCTCCGATGCAGGGTCGAATTTTGAAGAGCCCATTTGATTCCTGCCTCAACCGATTCGAAGTACTTTGGCCGCTCAGCTAATATTTGATTCATGAATGGAAGTGCCTAAATAGCTGTGCCCTAAACAACATCGATTATCACAGTCCCAACTATTCTCGATTAATTTTGTTTATTCGTCAACCAATCGACCATTCTGACGCCCACAGAACCTCCGAGTGAATGCCCCAAAATAACAACGTTCCTATCTGGAAACTTTTGCATGACTACTTTCAAGACTTAAAGGGAATCTTTGACGAGAGTTTAAATTGACATATCTTCAGCATGATGAGGGTTTTTGGAATGGCCGTGTCCTTTGAAATCGAATGCAATAAGTGTTGCGAAATTCTTAACCTATTTTGCTAAACAAGCGAAACTCATGGCAGAGTGGCCAGCCCCATGAATACAGAAAATTAAAGCACCTTCATGCCCAGCTCTAAATGTGGAAGTTCCCTTTATAGAAATATATCTTACATCGTCCAAAAATGAGAGCTCATCGAAGTATGCATCCCACTCAACGGGCTCATAATGCTTTTTGTTGGCATTCGATATCTGCTAGGAATGCAAATTCGGCTTGTTGTGTGGAGGGAGAGGCGGCTTTATTTTTGCTACGCTTCTTTAAACATAAATGTACGTTCCGAATTAGTCTTCTTCGTTTATTTATGCAGCGAAGTCTTTTTTTTAGTTATTTTGCATGTATCCAAATTTAAACAATTATCTCATGAATTTAGCAGTTTAAATATATAGATTATATTACCATGCTCTTAACTGAACAAAATAATTAATCAGCTTGTATCTTATGGCTGAATGTGCAATCTCACACTTTCAGTCGCAATTCTATGAAAGGAATCGAAGCAATTAATGTAAACAAACTAAAATACAAACAAACTAAATCGAAAAAGGATCAAATACTCAAACTTTGTCAACTATTTTGATCAATACATCGTTTCTGCTGAAGAAATAAGAAACTCATGATCTTTTGACCGAAATAATGAGTGATATGGAATCTAAATAGAATAGAATAGTTGGATAGTAAAAGTAACTTAGAGTCATTGTCCACACAAAATCTTATAGGAAATGAGAGTTTTATTCGATCGTAAAGAACCAGAATTTGAATTTAAGAGCAAGCTCTTTTGCATTAAGTTATTTCAAGATTGACTATATCAATAATGTCAATGCTCTTATCTCTTCATTGTCGAGACTATTGCCTGCATTTTAAATTTTAGTCAATACCTAACCAACTTATGATAAAATTATGTTGTTTTATGTTGTTTCAAAAGAGTACAACCAACAGTCCATTGTATGACTATGTCCTGACGCAGTAACAAGAAACATACATAGTTATACAGTTATGCATATACATAATTAAATACATAACTAAATACATAACTAAATACATAACTAAATACATAACTAAATACATAACTAAATACATAACTAAATACATAACTAAATACATAACTAAATACATAACTAAATACATAACTAAATACATAACTAAATACATAACTAAATACATAACTAAATACATAACTAAATACATAACTAAATACATAACTAAATACATAACTAAATACATAACTAAATACATAACTAAATACATAACTAAATACATTACCAAATACATAACTAAATAAATGCATTAAAATGAGTATCTATCAATAATAATGGAATATAATCATAATCAAATATTGATACTGAATATTGTAGGTTGTCACAATCGAGATATACTGCATTTAATTCCACTATTATATTATATTCATCATTAGCAACATTTCTTCAGGAATCCACCTTAAATCAATAATAGGCAATTTTTTATTTGCACTTGTTTACGACAGCGGAAAAACAGTATCCAAAACATATTATGAAACCTTGAATTCGAGTGTATTTCCCATAAAGATAAAGGGAGAATCATCAGCTGTCAGAGAAATCAGATAGATAGTGTAATCTCTGCTGTTTATTGTTTAGTTAAGAAATGAGGCACTTTATTAATTAATCAATCATTCATTCAATAATGTCGGCTCAAAGCATTAAATCGAGTAGGTTATGCTTCTGTATTTAAGTTCGCCCTGAAATTGCGGAAATTTAGTTCACAAACTCTGAGAGGGCGAAAGCAAGAAAAAATAGCTTCGATATGAAAATTGCAAAGAAGACATAAGTGAATTTTGAGGCAGATGCTCCAATAAACGAATGTGAGCAGCCAAAGTATTTCAAGGTTCTGAAAAATCATCTGCAAAATGAAGGCATGGCTCATGAAGCGGAGGGTACGCGCTCTTCCAAGAGCTCGGTTCTGATCGATAAAATATCGATTCGGCAGCACAAAGATTACAAGGCGAAAAGCGAAGCATCAAGTCTTTCCACAGTCCACAATATGCTCAAAAACTCCCGAAAAATAGAAAAACTATGAAATAACTCTTTGTTATCTTCCAAAAGGCAGATATTCTGCTGATTATGGTATGATAGTCTAATAATGCATTTTCAAGAAAATAAGAATTATTGTATATGTGAAGTTTTCCAATTAAATACAATATGAATATTCAGTTCTCGAAATTTGTGAAAATTTAATGAATAAATCAGAAACTATTGCAGGATATCACATTATGTTGTATTTTTTAAGAGCCCTTCAGATGTCAATATCAAAAGAATTCGCATTTGAAAAAGTTAATTATTTGGTTCTTGGATGAGAGATAATGCAAAGAACAAATTTTATGAACCTGAAATTGCCTAAAAGGTTGAAATATCTCATATATATTGGCATGCTATGAATTAAGTTTCCTCTTTGTGACAAATTCTCAAATTAAAAGATATTTACCTATCAGAAACATTGGCTATAAGCAGAATAAAACGATCAGAAAATTAGTTTTAATATCGAAATCTATTTGATAATCGCCATATCTTTTACATAACCCAATGGAAGCCAAAACAATTCACTCTGTTGTTCTTGAAGAATATGGAAAGACACCTGTCTTGAAATAGGCGCCACTTCCTCAGCTCAAATAAGGAGAGATCTTAGTTAAAGTTTAAGGTTCCACCATTAATCCTTCGGACCGATTGTTTATCGGAGGTCTTTATTTCAAGAGACCCTTACCCACCACTTGTGGGCTTGAAGGAGCTGGGAGGATTGTTGAAACAAATGGAGAAGGCCAGCAAGCTTTGGTTGGAAAAAGAATTAGTTTTGTTGCCCATGGGACCTGGACTGAATATGTCATCTTATCGAAAGAATCTTCTTACTTCGTGATTGAAGAAGATGTTCCTCTGAGCTCTGCTGCTTCTGGAATTGTAAACCCTCTCACTGTCCTTGGTTTTATTTAAACTTTCAAGACATTCCAAAAAACAGGAATCATCCACACTGCTGCGGCTTCAGCTCTGGGCCGGCAACTAAATAAGCTCTGCATTTCGAAAGGAATTCCCTTATTGAACATCGTCAGAAGAAAGGAACAAGTTGAACTCTTAAAAAAGGAAGGAGCTACTCATGTTATTAGTACATCTGACGCAGATTGGCTGGAACAATTTAAAAATGCAGTGAAATAACACAGTTTTGATTGCTTATTCGATGCGATAGGCGGTGGATAAATCTCGAGTCAAATTGTTGGGGCCCTCCCTCCAGCAGCTAAGGTTTATATCTATGGAGCACTTGCGGCCAAGCCCTTGGAGGTGAGTCCAACGCAACTTCTCAGTGGCCAAAAAATTGAAGGATTCTTACTATTTTCATGGTGGGTAACCACAACCAAAGAAACAAAAGAATAAATCGCGAAGAATTACTCAGCTTACTTAAAGAACTAATTGGCAACAAATACATTTAAGGAGTTTTCCTTGAAGCAAATTGAGGAGGCCATCAAAGCCTCTGTCGACAATGCGACCGATGGCAAGGTTCTTCTCAAAATCGGAGAATGATAGATTGAGCTAAGATCAGAATTATAATTTATACAATTTGAATATAAAGTCTAGGCATAATTTAATGATGTTGATCTGATACCGATTTCTAAATAGGATTCGTATCGGTCTGAGTTAATGTTGTTTTCAATGAAGAAAATGACGATATCATTGAGAATAAATATCATTTCACAAAGGAGTGGAGACATGTGAAATCATTGTGACCAAAATTGACAGAAAGCTAAGAAGGACTGCTCCCAAGAATACATAGAATGCGTACACTTGAGGACCTGCGATGCATTTATTAAAGAAGCCACAATGGTGATCTAATTTATAGAGGCAAATATCGCAATCATTGCAGTGCTCCATCTCTTCAGTCCGATTACCATTGCATTTCACACAGAAATATTCGCCTTTTTACATGAATGTTTATTGCGAAATCGACGAAAAATTGAGAATTCCTGGATTCATGAACTGGGTAAAGAAGTAGGACAGATTCACCAATACGAGGAGTAAAAAGTTTAGAGCAACGCATTTCACATTATCTCCCACTGTGTTTGCCAGTGGCCCTGGCGTCCCTGGCGTTCCTGAATCTTTGAGGAAGCACATTACAAGCATGAATAGTATTAGAGCATTGAGCAGAAGTATGCAAGGCAAGTTATAATACCAGTTCTTGTTTGACATGAAGAAAGGGGTTCCTGTGCCACTGTAGCATAAGGGTTTGTAGTGCGATAAGTTCTCATAAAACTAACTATCTGTCTTAACAGGGGTGTGAGTATTGATCTTGGTCCATCTCTAAGTTACAGCACGAGGGGGCACCCTCTGATATTATAAAGTATGTGGAGGGTTTGCAATTTGGGTGAAGGGGGGGCTGAATATCCTTGGCTAATGTCTATAACTCATTGCTTAAAGCTATAAAATAAAATAAATATGGTCTTATTTTGTAATTATATTCTACTGTTCATAATTATATCAGATTTTATATTCGTCTCGAATTAAATGCTCACATCAGATTAAATGTCATATCAGATTAAATTTTCCCTTCTAGCACACCTTCAGCAATAAATAGACTAATTTATTTATACTTTGTGAATTCCTCAATAAGACAAATTCATTTTATAACAAATAAATTATGACAGATTATTTGCTATATTTGGAATATGTTAATTTCATCCCACACTTTTCTATGCATATAATATTAAGAAGTGCTTATAAAATCAACGTGCATACTTTATCCTGACCCTTTGATAAGATTAAAATTGAGACCACAAAGGCACCTTGCCTGATACCAAAAAATGATCTTATTCAGTGTCCTATTGACTGTGAACACGAGACCTTTTGAATTGTTTTGGAGTTTGATATGCGGTTGAATTCATGCTTTGGATTTTCTTCTTCAGAATGCTCATTTTTAGAATGCTCTCCATGTTTTGTTTGGCTTTGATTGACTTGAATCTGTGCAGATATGCACTCTCCTTGGGAGTTTCATAAAAAGTACTCGTGTTTTAGTTCAAATCAGTCGAGAGTAGCTCGATAGAGTCTTTCGAGATGAGTTTCGTCCTGCAGTTCTGATAAATATTGATTTTTTTATCCTCTTCTTCACACTTTTTGTCTAAGAATTTCGAGAACCTCATGTTCCTTTCTTTGAGGACTATAAACATTTTGAAGGGATCGGCTTTCAATGTCGAATTCAAACTCGAACGAGCTATGTTATTTTACTTGCAGCAAATGCTGTTAGATTATGTTCGATTGAGAATTGGGTACAAGAGGGATGCATTCTTACGTTTAGATTCTTTAGTTACTTTGTTCGATGCTTGCCAGAATTAATCCATTCTATCCGATAACGCATTATTCATATAATTCCATTTGAAGAAGGTTATCGAGTAGCATAGACATATTGCGATGTCACTGCTTTGATACAACAATTGGTTTATATAGTATCATTTTTATGATGCGTCGAATATCAGCACATATTCTCTTGTCATGTAGGTGCTAGGGTATCTTCGTTTCATGGTTTTCCATTTTGTGCCGAATGTTTCCTGGCCAACTAATCCTCCGATAACTTCTCTAATGATCCAGTCAGCCATCTCCTTTTGGAACACTTGAAAGAGGGGGTCTATTGCTTTGAAGGTGGAAGCATTTTTGAAATAGTTTGTGATTTTGAAGGTTAAGTAATCTTCTTCGGCTATGGCTTTTGCGATGATTGACAGCTTTATTTGGAATTAGAGCTTTGGTTCATTTTTGTAGAGGATTGTGCATACTTCATTGGCTTAGGAGTAGAGCTCGTGGTCAGAGTAAGGCAAGATGAAAACTGAGGATTAGTTTTTGTCCCACACGCAATTCACAACAAACGGATCATCAGGCGGGTATGAAATCGCATGGAAGACAAGGTTTGCTAAATCTCCCATGTAAAACTGCCAAGTTGGCACCTCCCATTTTTTATCCACACTCACATCGTACAGCCCCTCCTTTAGTGCGAGCTTGAATGCATTTGTGAAAGTCGACATTGAAATTGCTTATTGCAGGCCTCCAAACTCAGTATCATTAAATTGGTATTATTTTTGCGTACAGGTTTGAGTGCCATTTGCCAGTTCAAAGAAAAATGGAATTTATATTCCTTTTTTCTGATTTTCGGAAATCGTATAGTTTTTATGAATGCATTCGAATTTATATGTCAGCGTTTTGTTCGTTGCTGAAGATGGAATCTTATACTAATAAATGACCTCACTGTCAGGTAGCAGATCTTCCTTATTCAAATGCAGTTTCAAACCAGATATATACTCCTTATTTATATCTGAGAGGATTTAAGTGTGCAATTTGACTGTACTATTCAAGGTATCCATCAGCAATTTCTCTATTAATAGCTTATCATCGAATGGCAGTTTCGGTATTTGCTAAAAAATTGTGAGTAAATGAGTTGATGTCAGATTATCGATTTCTATGGGATCCCATTATAGGATTCCTTCTTTGCTTAGTAGAGTTTTAGTGAAATGAAGGCCATCATCAATAGGAGCTTTCGCTATGAGGGACCCAGTCAGATTCTACTTTCCATCAGTGATTTAATAGTTCATCTGCAGCACAAGCTACGTGGCTCCAAATCGTACCAATACAGTCTGTGGGCCTATGTGATCAAATATATTTACTAGCATAGCTTTCGAGTTGCTCATGTTCACTATAGTACAAATGCGGTTGGATGTTGTTAAGTTTGTAGTTTCGATTCTGGTCAGCATAGGTGACATTATATTTAGGGAGCTTGGCCGAAACTTCCGTGAACAGATTCTGAATAGTATCACGTTTCGACATTGCATTGTATGAGATATAGGCATACTTTTGAGGATTCGGGCACTCCCAACATCCAAAAGCTGACAGTAATAAAAGAATAAGAGTCAAGGTAGACAATGTTGTTCGTAATGATCTGACCATCATGTTTAATTTGATATTTCTGATCTAAATATTGATGGATATCTGAATATATGTATAAACTGTGAAATAGAATTAATATCCGAGCTAAATGTAAATTTGGGAATTTCATCATTTTCATCAAGTTCATCAATTTCATCGATAAGTAATAGTTGGATTGATAATAAATAAATACTATAGTAGTTGGCATTAGTGAGAACAGATTCTATATTGTTTGAGGAATAAAACTGCAATAAGTATAACTGTATAACTATCGCTATATACTTTATAACTGAGAACTATATAAATTTCTAACTCTTTTAACAACGCCCGATATAAATTAATTCGTATGAGATTTTCCGGAATTCTTTTTTTGCTTCAGTTAATAGTGTATTCCAGTGCGAAATTAACATTTGCCAATGATATTGCTAGGAGCTAAATAACGAGCCACACTATTTTATCCTCCCCCTACATCCTCGTCGAGACAGTCCATCGAAAAAAATAGTTGAAGGATGCAAGAACTCTCTATTGTAAGCTCACTATCCAGAATAAAAACAAGGCCACCGGCTACTCTGCGTACATAGGCACATACGAGAAGATTGTTCGAGAGCTCATTAGCCACTCGATTATCCCTCGTAGCGATATGATGGTCCACTCCAAGACACATATCAAGTTCAATACAAAATTTAGGAAGTGGGAGTTCACCCGCTACTTTGTCCTGATTGCTCCCGAGAGATAAGCCAGTTTTGTCTCCAGGATCCTGAGCCAGCACCATTCTGAGCAACTCAAGCAGGGGCCGACCATCCGCTATTTAGCAGAAAAGTATTAAATTTTATGCGCGTTTCATGCGGCTAAGAGGGAGCTTGAAGATTATCTGAGGCAACTTTCTATTCGAGAGCATGGCCGAGCTATCAAGATCTTAACAACCGAAGACATTTAAATTTAAGGCCAGAAAATCGAGCATGAATCATCCATAGAGTCCTAACTCGAGTTCGAAACCAATCGCCCCAAAGCTAAATATCAGAACTCGGCTGGAACATCTCACCAAAGACTCACAAACACGCAGCGATCACCCGAAGCCGATGATGAAACTGGCGCAGATTATGAAACCGGCGCAATCAGAGTAAAAATACTGTTCAAAATCGGGGAGCACGCTGAAAAAACATATGACAGTGGCAGGGCCATGGATGACAATGATGATGTGAGTATTAGCAATTTCGAAATATAAAACGATATCACGGAGGATTAACGAGGAGATAATCCTGGATATATGGACTAAGACGAAGATAAAGATGACCATATCGGCATGCAATACTCCGATAATGATATACTATGATGTAATTCGAACTTTTACTATCCATGATGCACTGTTCAATTCTAACATATTTTAATTCTGCGTTTGCCATATATCCCCACTTCATTTACTATACTATATGCATATATTATACTATATGCTTAATTCCCCACATATAGCTTGATTTGTTTTTAATAGTCAGTAAACTATAAACTATAATTTTATCGACCCCAAAGTAACATTAAAGGATACTCGCTACATGATAAACTCCTATAAGATCAGTTATTTGGTTATTACTCTCATGTTAGTCAGTCATGCCATCAGCCAAGAATGTTGCATACAATCTGAGGCTAAAAAGTGTCAATCTTGTCCATCTGGCATGCACCTATACAAAGAGAACTGTATATTCGACATTTTAAACTGTGAGACATACTCAAATGGCTTTGAGTGCTCGAAATGCGCGAATAACCACACTCTGAACACAATCAATAACTAATGCATTCCAGTAACAAATACTGCTCCTGCTGCTACTGGAATACCCAGTGTGGTTGCCTAAGCTGCACGAGGCTTCATACAACTCACAGAGCAGTAGAGCAAATAAACAGCATTTTTATTGACAGACCAACAAATAAGAGCTAGGAACCCGAAATAAATTAATGGCTCGACTTTAATCGCCGCCTATATACAAAAAGCAGGGCTACAATTTATCTACAAAATCTATTATCGCACACCCACAAACGAAATCTACGAAGGCTATGCAGTTAACAACCTGCTCCGGAAATCTGTTTCCGTTATTTCATTTAAGAAACTGTGAATCCATCAATGATTTGATAAAATATATATTAGTACGGCTGTATTATTTGAATAAGTGGAATATTTATAGGTCTCGACATAGTGATACAATTCAGCTAACTCGGTAAAGACAATCATGGAACAACTTCTGTCCGAAGTAGCGTACCAGAGTGTCAAAGTAGCCGAGGGCTTTTTTGAAGTTTTCCATGCCATAGTTATCAATATGGTACTTGAAATTGTTAAATAAGTCAGATAGGTTGTTGAAGTAGAGGTATCCGATTTTCAAATGATGAAATATGTCTTTGATCCACTGTAGATGCGTATCCTTTTGGTAGTATTAATTTATTATTTCATGGAGAATTTTTGTGCGTTCTTCATTCGGACGGGGAGGGTGTAACTCGCACGTGCTGTTTAGGAAGTATTAGGGCTCATACTTCTGTTGGATCTTGAGTACCAGGAGCACCATTTTATAAAGATAATACTTTTTGTCGGTAAGCTTGAGCAGGATTGTGAGGCAGGAATGTAGGAGGAAGTCGTGGTCCTCTTCCCTGCGGATCTTGTAAATATTGACGAGTTCTGAATACTGTTCTGAGATGTTGGAGCCTGCCTTATAGTTCTCGATCATGAGGGCACTTGAGAGCCCGTTCCTGAGAATCTTGATATACTTTTAGATTTAGTTGCCCGCTTTGAGAGGGACTGTTTTATTCTTGATGATCCGCTTTTAGGTGAGAAGCAGACATGCTTCAAACTTATTCTTCACATACAGTTGATCTGAAATAATGAGGGCTGCGTCGATGTTCTCGGATCTCGTGGCTTTGATTTCGAACTCTTTGTATCCCTTTCGGTAATACTTCGAATAAAGCTCAGTTGTGCGTTCATGAAACTCCCCAAGTCCTTTAATCGCAGCCAGTAGTGCTGATTTCTTGAGTAGTTAGTTCTCCAAGTACTCACTATAGCAATCGTAAAGACTGATATAAAGGGGATGGTTCTCGACCAAACTGAAGTTTATTATATCGAGAGCAATCTTAAAATTTTCAGGGCTTTTGTTGGTAATATAGTAGGGGAGAAGACTCGGGTGATACTCAGACTGAGTAATTGGCTTTTCGAGTTCTTCTCCCATATTGTTGATCTTTGCTAGAATCATTTGGGTTTCATATCCCTGACCACATCTCCGGATGTAGTTATTCAACTGGAACTTCAAGAGAGGAAACACCAACTGCTCAGCCCGATTCAAAGTTTACATTCCATTCTGAACTAATGCTAGCTTTTTAATTATTTTGTTTGTTGCTAATGATGGAAACTAGAATCGCTTTACCTTCATATCGAAACCTTTCCAGTGTTATTTCACAGTAAATGGCCTCTCAACCTCAAAGAATTTAATTTCAGGGCCAATGCTAATGTTAATTGCACAATGCCAAGCAATAGCCAGTAGAAGACAGCCGGATTTAATCTTCGCAGGCTCCGGACAAGTCACATGATATTTCTACTTGCACTTAGTCTCGATGATCTTCCAAAACTACTCTGTTTCTGTCCCTTTGCCGAAGATTAAGTTCAGGAAGTCAATTGTGCTATGTTCCATCATCTTGTTATGCTATACTATTTAATCTGAGTTTTCCACCATATTCTGAGGGAGTAGAATTTTCCTCTTCATAAATTTCTCCTATTTGATCATATCAATGAGGGTTTCTCGATAGATGCTTTTGATGGTCCTGGCCACCATTTCGACCATAAAAGTCTCCTTCAGGTATTGGGACTCGCATAAACGATACAACAGTCCAAGATACCTAGAGTTGATTCCCATTTATGCCATGTACTATTTCAAAGAATAACTGTCAATCAGAATTAGCTAAAGTTGCTACAGTTTCTACAGTAAAGAGTGCACTTGTTTGGTCAGGAAAGTATCACTGATATTTACAATCTTCTCATCTTCGATCTGCTTGAAGTCTAAATGCAGAGCTGAATATTTAAATGCTTGGCTGAGCAGTTCGTTATCTTCCTCGAACTTCTGCTCGCGCATGTTTCTCCACTATGCTATTAATTAGGGTCGCAGCCGATACTCAGGATGGAATTATGCCTGCTTTTGGTAGTTATAATCAGGGGGAAACATGTCAGTGAGGCCAATGAGGTAGTAGAAGTTTTCAAGGTAGGACAAGCCTTCATTGGTATCGTAAATATTGTCGTACTTAAAGACTTTTATGTCATGGCTGAGTGGGGCTGCAGTTTCAAAGTGCTCGAATTGATAGTCTTAACTCTTAACGCTGATTATCTTCTCAATAAATCGAAAGGATTATTTCATTTTGCTCATTAGCTCAGTGTCCATTTCGATTGTGGGTCTTTTGACGTTGTAGAATTCATTTGGTTTCTGTTTTCTATCAGGAACACTGAAAGGCATATCGGACATGCAAAGAACTTTCATGGTTTTGTACTTCATGAAGAATATCAAAGGAATCCGGAATTTGAATCCCTTGATCTCTTTCAATTGCAGGAATAAATCTGATAGAATGTTGTAGCTTAGGAATTCATAGTTCAGCTATTTGCCTCCCACTTTTATCCATACTCCGTAATAGAACTCGAATTAATAGAACTTTACTCGCTACGCCCTCCATCCTACCAGCTTTTCGTTAATATAGGACTCTATTATCGGTTTTGCTTCAATCTCGAATTTGCTTATTTCGCTTAAAAAGTCCAGCTCTTTCTTTATTAGATCCTAGCTGACAAAAATCTGATCACTATTCTTATTTGGCGTTGCTTTCTGTACCTTTTCATACGCACTATGGTATTACTTCCAATAGTATCTGATTGGATAATTATCAAAATCTTCTTTGTGTTCTTAATCTTTTGAAGACCCAAACTGACGCATACTATTTTTAATTTTGGCAATTCGCTTTTTCTACTGCTCCTCCATCCTCTCTTTTATCACTAAATTTTATTTAACTTTGTTTAGTTTTTGGATGTTCATGTCGAGCTACTTCTCTGGGTCAAACGAATCCGAATCAATGGATTCTTCCTGTTTGCGGATTGTTGATAAGTTCAGAATACCTTCAGCTAGGTCGAGTATAGGGTTGATTAGCACTTTGGTTTAGACGTTTGTTCGCTTTTTATTATACTATTCGATGCCTTTTTTGATGGCTGCTATCAGGTCATAATCAAATTAAAATTTCAGTTGAATCAGTTGCTTTTTAGAATTCGCCTGATTCTTTTAGGAGGCCGTCTTTAAAATTGATTTATAAATTTACTCATTTTTCAGTTTCAACTGGTTAAATGGCACCATTAATGCAATGCATTTCTTTTTGTCCTTTTATTTTGGTAAATATAGTATTTCATAAATATCTTTGAGGTGAACTTTCCCTTTGCAGTCCTCTTACTTTAGGAGTTGAATCGAATGCCCGGAATGCGAGACAAAATTCTTTGGCACATTGTAAAATTAGAAATGTTAATTTCTAACAACTACAACCCTTTCATTTGAGCCGAAACCTGAAACATTTTACTTTTGGCATGAAACCGGACAGTTCTCAAATAAAATGCTGAGATGCTGTACGATTTCGTGTTATTCAATGATACAGCTTTTATCAGACGACGATTATTTCATTGCGGAATTAAAATTTGAATTTACTTTACAACGAAATAGCAATCATCATTTTTTATCAAGGCAACAATCAATCAATTAGAATCATTAACCTGAATAATACAGTCTTACATTATTTTCGGTCCTGAATTGAACATAGCTCAACTCGCATATAATGGCAAACTTATTCATTTATAATTACTGCTATTGAGATGCCCTTATACAATGTAATATTATAGATTGTTTCACGCTTTTGCCATGATAGTTTCTTTTTGTTGTTGTTGTTGTTGTTGTTGATTTCTCATTTTATTTAATAGTTTTGGCCTGTAACATCAACATTACTCTTTCAAAAACCTTGTGAAATTCATGTGCTGTTATTATCATTGCATTTGCTTATTTTCAAAGCATCTTGACACTCAGCAACAATCATGAATTACCAATATTTAATTAATTCACACATAATTCAGGCATCGAGTTTATTGCATTTGATACATAAAAATAATAGTGATAAATATATTTAATGAGGAGCAGGAGCGGATCTGAGCCCAAGTTGCGATAAGCATACACAGCACGTATTAAAGATGGGCGATACTCGAATTAGAACTCACCCATGCGAAATAATTATATGACCGAGAAGAAGGAGAACTCTATCCATCATCAGAAGTAAATGTATGTTTAGTGGTAGTCCTGAAGCACATGAGAGAAACAAGGGGAAGTATATCGGTGATGGCAGAGCACAAGAGAAGAATATTAAGTTTTAAATTCTTGAAACTGCTGCTGATTCGCCTATCAAGAGGTTTGTTGATGGCGCCCCAAAGGCGAAGTTCCAAGACCGCAAACAAGAGACAATAAATGGCAGAAAGCTTGAGTATCCGCACCCAGCCCATCAAAAAGCTTCTATGCACTATGGCGCTGTCCCTTATGACAGAGCAAGTAAGAAACAAGAAGCATAAATAAAGCTGCGAAGGACTTCATCTGCGAATCTTTCGAACAGCAGACATTATGTCGACAGGAGCTCAAAAAGCCGTGAAATCAAGTCAAAGCATGAGGAAAACAATCACAAGATGCAAGTTGCGATGAGTTATCTGCTCGAGACAAATGGGGACTATCTCGATGAAAGGCTGCGGATGTGTAATCAGAAGGCTAAACCAAAAGAGTAAATATTCAAAATAAACTTGGCGAATACTTCTTCGACCTATAAAGACCACTACCCGCCTAAAAATGCCCCTTATTAGCAATAAATATAGCCTCAGAACCTCAAAACTGCACTCTCGCTGGGCCCAAGGAAAGTCTGTGGGAATTCCACTAGTAATTAAGCCCATCAAGGGAAGTCAGGGCCTCGTGCGGAACTATCAACTTGGCCTGAAGGATTTAAACTATAAGGCCCACTCGATGGAACAACAACATATGCAGTAATTTTTCATATAGCCATAGAACCAATTCCCAGATTATGGAGATTACGAACGAATGGTCCCCATTGCAACATTCAATGAACATCCGATGGGTTTGCCGCATAAGACAGATTCAACATATCGAAACCATTACAACGGGAAGACTTGCCCAGCATCTGATTTGGCAAAATGGAACAACATGCATCCATACGGAAACGATTTTGACCCCAATAGAGGCACTACTTACAGCACAAAGCACAACCACAAATAGAAGTATCCGATCCAAAAGTGGCCGATGTACGACCCGCGCCTCATTGTGTCAAAAGGCAAATTTTCGACATAATATCGCTCTGAAATGGTGAGAGCGAATGAACATGAGTTAAATTATGAAAATCAATGCAGATGCGGACATTGTGGCAGACAGGACAAAAAGAGAATCTACAAATGACTCTCATAATTAATAATTCCTTTTTAAATCAATAAGTTGGATATTTGGTATGATTATAATTGCCAAGATTAAATAAACAGATCACATTGACGCACTGATAATAAAATATAATTATATGGTTAAATAAATATTTTAAATTATTATATCAACAATCACTATTATTATTGATGAGGAAAATCAAGGCTGGTAAGAGGGGCTAAGCTACGAGATACATCAGCAGGGCTAAATCCATTAGAAAACTTCAGCTCTCCTTAAAAGATTTCAGGCGACTGTGCATTCTGAAGGGAGTCTATCCGAGAGAACCACCAAAGAAACTTAAGAAGCACAACAGAACATATTACCACTGCAAGGACATAAATTTCTTAGCCTTGGACCCCCTAATTGCTCGGATACGCTCACAGAAAGTATATATCCGTAAGTATAACCGCGCTAAAGCAAAAGGTGACATTGGCTACATTAAGCATCTTGCGAATAATAAGCCTAAACTTTCTTTGAACCACCTGGTAAGAGAGAGATATCCTGATTTCATCGATGCTTTGAGAGATTTAGATGACCCACTTTCACTAATGGCCCTATTCACCATTTTCCCTGCGCATAAATAATTCAACTTGTCGACAGAGAAGATCGAAGCCTGCAGCCAGTTGCTAAAATACTTTGAACTATTCGTCATAAAGAATCACTGCCTCAAGAAAGCATTTGTTTCAATTAAGGGCATCTACTACCAATGCTAAATATTGAACCAAAGAGTCACATATATCGGTACATCTTTTTAATAATTTAGCCCCTTATAAGTATCCTCCAAACTTGCCTATCGATGTCGATTACAGAGTTATGTGCACTTTTTTGGATTTTTATATCACTCTTATGAAGTTTGTCAACTACAAACTCTATGCCCTTGAAGGATTGGAGTACCCTCCCACCTTAAATGAATCATAGGTCGAAAGCCCATATAGCTATCTGAATTTTTAGGTCAGCAAAGTTAAAAAGTTAGACAGTGAAAACAGTGACAATAAATATCAAATTGATGAGGAGTTCAACAATAAAAGCATCTTATTGGCTGATAACAGCGAAGTCCTGCTATTCAAGGGCTTGCATTTCTACTTGAGCACTGAAGTCCCTCGAGAGTCATTGTAATTTGTGATACTGGCAATGGGCGGAACAGTCACATTCGAGTATTCTGAGAAAAATGACGCCATCACTCATGTAATTACAGATCGTGAAAAGCCGAACTTTGTTCTGACTAAAACCAAAGAGTACGTGCAGCCACAATGGGTCTACGATTCTGTGAATTTCAGCAAATTGTTGAATGTGCAGGAGTATTGGTACGATGTGAAAGAATTGCCACCTCACATATCACCCTTCTATGACGCATCTCAATAAGGAATGAAAGAACGATATATTCCATAGCGAGAGAAGCATCTTCGTAATTTGCCAAAATCCCAAGGATAGCCTTAGTAGTTGAAATCGCATGGCAGCATAAAAAAGAAGGAGGAAAAGAACACAAACTAAAGAAGCAAATACGATATCGAGTACGAAAGATCCCAAATAAAAAAGAAAAAAAAAGAGGACGAGCAATAGTTCAAATAAATATCTAAAAATATTATCTCGAACACAAATAAAAAACTATTAAAAGTAATAGAACATGGTAAGAAGATCAAGTCAGAGGCCAAGAGTAAGTTGGAAGATAAGGCAAAAAAACTTAAAAATAAAAAGGAATGATATATCTTATGTTTATTTATGCCATTATATGTGATATTTATTAATTTGATTTCAAGGGTATAATTTATAAAGGCCAGACGAGCATTTAATCGCGGATGGGAACGGAAGACAGCAAATAAATTTCATAACAACCGCACTTCACAATCTAAAAAGTCTAGCAATTCGAATCAAAGATCCAAAACAACAAACTAAAATTATCTCACGAAATGAACATCTTTGAAAAAGTAGAATATTTAGCATAAAACTATGCGAGGTATTCTACTTCATTTTAATAGCTTTTCTTGACTCACAATATGATCTCTCATCGGCTATTGTCTCTGCTAACTCGCATGAACTTATAAAATCTAAAAGTGTTGTCGCTAAGCAATAATTAAATTGACTGTTCGAGTCTGAAGGCATTTCAGAGCATGAAGCTGAAGTACCTGCAGTTTTTATTTCTGGACTATAATCGAATTGGCAATGATGGATGCTACTACTTGACGAAGACTAACATGCAATCGCTGCTGACTTTGGATTTGAGCCACAATTTGATAGAGACTGAGGGGTGCAAAAATCTGGCCAAGTGCACTCTTCCCAATCTTACAACTCTCCTTGTGAATAATAATAAGTTTAATGAGAAAGGACTCGGATACTTGAGCTTAGGAGAATGGCCATTGCTGGCTTTCGTTCAGATAAAAAACAATGACTTTGAGCCTAGCAAATAATTAGAGAAAACAAAGTTTCGCTCTGAAGTTAAAGCATTTAGTCTGGAAATACAATGAATAATGCAATGATAATGTTTATTTTTCATTGAATTTTCATACAATTATCATATTGCCTTGCTTTAAAGCTCCTTAAAATAAACTTAAAATGGATAAATGGCTTATTCTAAAAGCATTGATTCTAAGAGTCGCTACTGACTTTACAGAGAGTAATTAAATGCCCTTAAAAAATGCACATAGATATTTATGAATATAAATTAAATTTCAGCTTCAGACATTTATTTATTCAGCAAAGTGATTAATTCTATCATTCATTTAATAAAATAAAGTTAAATCAAATCAAGAAGACTCTTTGCAAAGGCAGGGAAATGAGTGTATCAAACTATTAAATAATGGATATCAACAAATTAATGAATGATTAGTTACAATAATATTTAAAATATACATGGCAAACTTCGATGAGATTTAAGTGAAGCTCAAAGACCCTGAATACAATGGGATGAACATAACGAACCATGTCTTATATCAGGAAATGTTTTAAAAACTTACTGCCTCCGAAAATTTGAAAGAGACTAGGATTTTCAAAAGTGTGGCATACTATGTTCCTGCCTACATCAGAATGAAGATTAAGAACTTCACAAAGATGGAACTCTAAAATCTAGAAGCTTCCATAAATGTCACTTTGCAGGTTGCAATCAACATGAAGGATATCTAGGAAGTTATTCAAGAGAAAATTATGGGACGGCTCATCTTGAGGTTCAACCGAGACGAGGCAATCAATTTGGGAGACGAGAAAAAGCTGGAAGTAAATAAAACTAAAATCGAAGATGGGGTTTGGGAGTTCACAATTCGGAAGCTGCTGGTGGCCGGCATTGTTGGATAAGTTTTTTTCACCCCGTTTTAAATGCTCTATTTGATTCTCTCAGTGGCAATTCAGTAGTTTGAAATCACGGAAGAAATGTTTGATTAAATTAAGGCTGGAATCAAAAAGGATATTGAGGATTGTAGAAATAAGAAATAATAGTAGCAGGATTCTCTTAAAAAAGCAGCAAATCAGAATGACAGATCAGCTGCTCAATAAAAAATAAAAAAACTTGAGGAGAAAATTATCTTTAAGGAGTAAGAGTTAAGGGGAATTAACCTCTATAAGGATATTAGGGTCTGCTTTAATTTGATGGACGCTCCCGAAGAGCCAGGCAGCGACTTCAATAAGATCTCCTTTAGCGATGAGGGCACATTTGGCAACTATGACCTCGCAGAACAAAAGCTAAGGGTCGAATACACCAACAGTAATATCGCCAGCAAGGTCTTAAGCAAAAGCGGCAACAAAGTCGATTAGCGATGTAACAAAAACTATGGCAAAATTGAAGAATTTTGTTATGCTCATTTTGAAATCCCATTGTACAAGTTCCCAATAGTTGGCCTTATCACTATCTTCCTGCCACTTTGGCTGCTGGGGATCATTAATTTGGGAATATTTTTCTAGGACACGGGGTTGGCTGACAGAATTGGTAACATGGCAGGCTTGATGATTGCTTTCGTGGCTTTGATCCCGGTCATCCGTGAGCAACTCCCTCCGAATCCAGACCTGACAGTTGTGGAGATGTTTGTCTACTTCCAAACTAGCACTACATTATTTTGCTTCATCGAGTCGCTCCAAGTCCGAGGTGACGAATCATACCAATTTGATTGGCAATCAAACGGGTTGTTCTTGGTTTCGATTTCCATTCAAATTATCGAAATCATTCTAATTATGATTGCATTGGCTGTATACTGGGTCTGTAAATCACGATACTATAATAAACTTCCGACAAATGAAAAAACCAGCTTTTAATTTCAGAAGTGGTACAATGAGAAATGCGATAAGCATTTCCGTAGGAAAATTGATAGTCGCGAAATTTAGGTTCTGGGCATTAAAAATATAATCGATAAGGAATTAAAATAAAAAAAGGCGCAATAGGCACCCCAAAAGAAATAAGAAAAAAGAAAGAAAAATGATTGAACTATATATACAATGAAGCTGCTTGATTCATTCTCTTGAAATCTCTGTTTACAATATACAGACATAAATATAAATATGTTCAAGGGTTAGCTTCTTCCGCGATTTCTACACCGAGAAGGTCTATGCCTTTTTCGCTTAAGCTTCCGAAAAAACATGCAGGGTATTATAGTCTAGAAATGTTTAAAGGTCTTTTTGCCCCGTCTGCTGGCCCGGCTCGACAATTTACTCCCTTCGCGCTGACAGCATTTATACCGATAATGAGGCCTCTTTCGTTTGTCACCAACTCCACTTCTTTTATGTAATCACTAGAATCTGTTAAGGTTATTGATTTCTTGATGGCATTTTTGGGGTCAATGGCAATGTTCAAAGGCCCCTTTTTGATTGTTAAACTGATTTCATAGGAAGCTTGAAGCCCGATGAAATGGCAACTTCCTTATTTATTTTAATAGAAATCGATTGCCACAATTTTTGAAGCAACTTTCCCAAGTTTTGTGCGATCACTAAACCTGCGAGAACCCCCAGATTTGGCAACTTTTCCAACTGAATCATGCTTAAATAAATGATTGAATTCAGATTTTATGGATGCTAGAGCGCTACCATACCGACTGACTCCTCCGTCAATGGAATAAGCCTTCTGAGGCCTCAGCTTAATTGGATCAATCATCTTTTTTAATTAATCGAGTCTATTTTGTATGCGTTCGATTTCGTTTTCAGTTTCAAGGAGCCTGTTTCTTGAGTTTTAATTATTTTGCATTGCCATTTCTCGCTATTACTGAAGAGCTTTGAGCTGGTGCTGATAATCTCTTTCTAGCTTCTGAATTAACTTAATTTAATCGAGAGCAGCCTTATAAGCTTGAGGAGTTCTATCTTCCACAAATTATTATTCTTCATTTTGGGTCACCTTCGAAGATCTCGTTCTGACTGTTTCATTGGGATTATACTTGTTCCGTATAGCCTGAAGAGAACTGGCGGGAAACCCGCCTTCCATTAAAGTTGCCTCCAGTTTTTTTATAAACAATGATTGCTTTTACCTGTTGCTATCATGCATATATTTTTATTTTTCTGCTTACTTGACCTTTTCTCGGAGCCATTTGATTTAATTGCCGAGTTTAGCAGTGCGATCCTCATACAAACTTTTCACGTTTCCGTTTTCCAGCTGTTTAGAAATACTCATCGAGCCCTTCTTTATCTCTGCTAAGTATCTTCGCAGCTTCTCAGACATTTACTCTTTCTATTTTAGTAATAGCTCAATTTTACGGATTCTATACAATTTGTTAAATATAGTACTGTTTCACGTAGGACCCACTCTCTTGAACTCCTTTAATCTTTTTAACCTCGTATTCGTATCTGTCGATTTGTTTATAAGCATTTACAAGCTACTGTTGCGTGACCTTAGAAGATGTCAAAGGAATTTTATTACCATACTATGTTTTCTATTAGGGCTATTCTAGCACTCTGTCGATCCGCCTAATCTAATTACGCAGTCGCTCATTCTTTTCATCGAGCCGTTTTATAGTTTCATCCCTATTAATATTTGCAAAATTTACTTTGTGTTAGTAATTGTCAAACGCGAGGGTGTGAGTAAAAATTCGTTATCATTCGAAACAGAAAAATGTTAAGTGGCTTCAAAGTTGTTCGACTTTCGCATTCTATCACTTTTCAGATAGGCTCTAGTTATAATTAATTACCCTAATTTAAGTAAGTTAGATGATGGCACTGCAATAACACATACAGTCAGTTGAACACACACAATATTTAATATCAAATATTTATTGCCATTTCGATTCAAATGAACATTCTGTTTTATCTATCTATCTATGCATCAATCTTACTATATTTATTATATTGATTGTTTACAGTTAAACAAACTATCTTGGGGTTGGGGTTGGGGTTGGGGTTGGGGTTGGGGTTGGGGTTGGGGTTGGGGTTGGGGTTGGGGTTGGGA
>NW_028282639.1:0-44258 GCF_059751285.1 Brachycentrus maculatus
TAGTAATACTAGTGAAGCATTTTCTTTTTTCTGGCGAAATTAATTTTAGTTAAAATCTGTCACGCCGCTTCTAAAGGGGGTAGGCAGAGATAATAGAATGACACACTATCAGTTGCGTGAACATTTTTTGATCAAGGTAGTAGGGTTGGGAAAGGATAAGGCATAGTAGGCACTGGTCGTGTTTCTATATAGAACGCGAGTAATTCAGGGTAGGCACTGCTTTTATGCCTATATAAAATGTACGCCTCTGTACACCATAATGGATTTGCGAATATTCAGTGCCTCATATTTGATATTTTTGATTAACATCAAGTTTTCTTCAGTCTTCTTCTGCTCCTATTTCCACGTAGATTTGCATCATAAATTTATTTTACTGTTTTTTACTCACTCATTCGTTCCACATGTCCAAACCATTTCAACACACCATTCTTAATTTTATCGGTTATGCTTACCTCAGTTTTGCATTCTTTCTTTATTTCACTATTCAAATATCTATTGTACATCGTTTTGAAGTACTTTCCCCTGAGAAATCGCATTTCAACTGTTTTCGATCTAGTTTAATATTTTTTTGCCAACTTCATGGTTCACTTCCATACATTAGTGTTGGAACCAGGACTCCATTGTGTACAGCCAGTTTAGCTTTCAGGGACGGTGCACTGATTTCAGTGCACCATTCACTCTGTTCCTAGCATTTAGATTTCCATATTTCCATCCATCCATAGAAAACGTACGTCCCAAGTATACGAAATCATCCCTACCTGTTTCATAATTTTTATACCCAGATTTACATTCTTCTCTTTCAAAAACCTTAATTTTGGGATTTGCAACATTCATTAGCAAATAAATTTTCTTGCACACTTTTTTCACCAACGCCTGCAGGTCTTCTCTGCTATCACTGGCATTATTTTGTACTGTCATTATTAATAATGTACTTTTAATTCGTGTGTAAGTATCTGTTACCTTAGAACCCAATTAGTTACGTGTATAACTTTCAACGCCTGTGTATTGTACGTTTTCCACCCTAAAACCAGCAGAATATATATTACGTATACATATTGATATAACGGATCTGTATTTCACGAACTTAGGATATAACGGACAATAATCCGGTTAAATGTAAAAAAACGTCCTCTCAATATTACACATGCTTAAATTCAACTTGTCGCATGTCAACAATTTTTAGCGACCATAATTCGTCATATGTCTATTTATACTCGTAAAAGAATATGTTATATTATTAAAATATTAAAATATTATTATTAATTAATCATACATAATTTTATAACTATATTGTAAATTATTATTTTTATAATATATTAATTCATTCTTTTAGAGATTTGATTGTAAAAAATTGTATTACCGAAAACAAGCGAGTCCATATCAAACAGCGACGTCACTTCACGCCGTGTATCCGAAGACAATAAATAGAATTTCGTTTATGTTTTTTGTTTATATAAATATAGATATAAATCTAAACTCAGTATTCAT
Organism: Brachycentrus maculatus; assembly: GCF_059751285.1. NCBI lineage: Eukaryota > Metazoa > Arthropoda > Insecta > Trichoptera > Brachycentridae > Brachycentrus > Brachycentrus maculatus. The sequence continues at coordinate 1,489 of NW_028282639.1, forward strand.
ATTTTCAAGATAATAAAAATATTTTAACCAATTCTAATATAACGGACTTTCGGCATAAACGGACACCTCTCCTCCCACAATTAGTTCTCTATATCGAGGGTTTACTGTTCTGTTATAATTAATTATGTACTTTTAATTAGTGTGAAAGTGTCTGTTATCATTGAACATAATTAGTTAAGGGTGGAACTTTCAACGTCTGTATATTGTACATTTTCCACCCTTAAACCAGCAGACTATACGTGTACTTAGAAATAATGACCGACAAGTACAAATAGATACAAAGTCACGCATAATAATGCGCCATTACGTGAAGTTTGTAGCGGATGCAAAGAGAACGAGTTTGTGTAGAAAATTATTCATAACAATACTTTGGCAATTGAAAGTTGGAAACAACATGGACGTATTCAGCTGGAGATGAAAGCCCTCGGGAAACTTGTTTCAGTTATCTAGTCTTTGTATCTTCCATTTAACGAGCTACAATTCACGACTTGTCGCAGCTGACGGGAAATACGTAACAATCAAAAACTGGTCGTTTTTAGGTTTCCTTTTTAAACTATTTAATAAAGTCACATTTTTTAAATACAATTTGATACTATTTCTTTACATTTATACATATCACTCACTCCTTTCAAGAACGTCAAAAATCAAAAAACTTTATTTTTCAGGAGAACGTTTTTAAAGTTTAAATATAATACAATTTATTAAAAATAAATATCAAGCCACTTATTGAACTTTTTACTGTGCAACAGATCTTTTTAGGTTAAACTTGAAAGTTTTTTCTCCATTTAAAAAATAAGAAGTTTATATGAAAAAAAAATTGAACAATACCTTTTCTTCAAAATGCAAAAACAACACTTCCTGCCCAGTGGCGGGCAAATATTAAGTTAAAAATATGACACTTTTGCTGGGATAAAGCACATTTTCTGGGCATTCCGAAAACGTGTACAACTGAAAATTAACGATTTTTGATTTATGACGTTCTTGAAAGGAGTGAGCGATATGGCAAACGAAAAAGAGACTGAGTTTTTGTGTTTCGAGAGTGACTTACACTTAAGGTTGATTGTTTTATTTCAATAAAGGTAAAATAGTCTACTATACTCGTAGTACAATATATTTTCAATGGATCCTTAAAAATAAACTGTTATTTTGTTTTGAGGCCTTTTTGTCTACCTAATTTGCTGGTTGCATAGAAGAATATGTAACACCTTACTCACGTCGACATATACTTGAATATTTTTTCTCGTTAGTTTTTGCAATCACCTGTCGATGAAAACACTAAGCTAGTAGTTTTCAAAACTAGTCCTGTGTAATGAAACAAAACTCAATAAGTGGTATAAAATAATCAACATGTCATTCCACAAAGTTACGCCAGTTTTGAGAAAAACTTGATAATGTGTCGTTTTTTTGTTTTCTAGAGTAACACGAGTATTTAAAGTGTAATGTTATAAAAGGTTTTAAACATATTCATTTAAAACTTTTAACATGTAACATGACGATAAAAGTAAGACTTCGATATAAATTTGTGACTAAATTCTTGAATTAGTAATAACTTTTTCCTTACGGGTTTTTAAGACGTGATTATCCTTTTGGTATATTTTTGAACTTAATACTTTAAAAAAAAAAATTGTGTCGGGTTGTGGTCCCGTAGTTAGTATAGCGGACTCTTAAGTGCTTAAAAATTTCTCGGTTCGAACACACTCTACTACAATTTGTTACCTGTTTGTATTAATTAGCCGCTTAGGCTCACAGACATAATATGAAATTGAAATATTTATGTATATAATAAGAACACAAATTTTTCTCTTTAAAAAAAAAGAATCGTAATGAATAGTGCAAATATTAAAGTAAAAGTGTAAGTCTCTAAGGTTCATATTGTACATACATTATTTGAAAATATATTTAATTTTTTATTTAACCTCCTTTGGTAGGTGATCTAACCAAACGACATCTTACATTATGTTCATTTCCGTTACTATGATCAAAGACAATGATTTATGCTACTTGTAGTATCGTGAGTCTCATGCTTTAGAAAAAACTGATTGGAAGGAGTCCTTCATACTTTGTACTATGATCGTGGTTTAAATACATAAAACGCAAATTTTAAAGTGAACTTTTTACAGCAATTACAAAGGCTTACACTTATTTAAAAAGCATTTAATAAAATAAACAGGAAGTAATTTTTTCAAAAATAGATGATACAATTCTACGCATTGTTACGTTTTAATTTAGGAACTGCTAAGACTTTATTGTATCAAAAGCTTTTGTGAAAAATATTAAATTTCCCTGAAATAGAACACAAAAATTAAGTTAATAATGAATTTTCAATTGTAAACATTCACAATATATTCATGAAATTCTTTCACGTTGTGGATATTCCTGAAAAAAATTAAAAATTTCTGTAACACTCACGGCCTTTGACGCACAGAAATTTTCAAGGGTAAATAAAGAGAACCGTCATTTTGATTAAATAAACAATGTATAAATTAATGGAAAGGAAAAATGTAAATTCCAACAGAAATAATGAATACGAAAGTATTATGTTACTGGTACACATATAAAAAGACAAATTTGACCAACACCATGTCCCAATTCTAATAATAAATAAATGAATTTATTTTTAAACTAGATCTCACTTTTATCACAAATTAAATTGCTGAAATATTAACTCAATTCAAACAAATATTCAAAATGTTAAGAGCATAACTTTTTATTTTTATTTATTTAATAAAAACTACCGGTTTTGTATGAGAATAAATAGCTAATAGTGGAGTATGTGGATAAAACCAACACAGAACAGATTTTTCTGCTGGCTGCTTTACAAAATGTCATCAATGAAATTTAAAAAAAAATGTCGTTGAAAAATAAAATATTTTATGTTTTAATAATTAAAGAAAACACTTCGTTTTTTACCACTTGAGTTTAATTATAGACTACATGTTTCAGAAGCTAAACTTCCATCATTCAGGTCTGTATAATAACTAAAATATAAAATATAAAATTGTTCTATAAATAAGGATAGGGGGAAAGTAAGGGGAAGTAATTTAAGTATTGCGCGCTAATAGATAAAATGTTAAAAAATAAAATTAAAAATAATTTTACCAAAAAATACATATATTCAGCACCTAATAATGATTCAATAAAAAATAAATCTTGGCGAAAAATTTTATATACGGGTTCAATAACTAAAAATATTTCGAAAATCTTACCCTCCCATATCCAACCTGCATATTATACAAATAATAATTTACATAAAATCCTCGATAACTCAAAATCTAAAATTGATTTATTACAAAAAAGTGGTGTTTATGAAATTTCGTGTGGAGATTGTGATAGAAAATATATTGGCCAAACTGCGAGAAATTTAAAGATTAGAATCAAAGAACATCAAAGCGGTCTTGTTAGTAATTATTTTTCGGAATTTGCAAATCATATAATAGATACTAATCACTCATTTCACTCCCATAAATTAAAATTATTACACCTTGTTCCATATAAAGGCCAAATTATGAATTATCTTGAAAATTTAGAAATACAAAAAAACCTGAATTCTAATAATAATTTATTAAATAATATATTGTTTCAAAATTCTTCGCCATTGCTTTCAATTTTTCCTTTGTTTTCAAACTCCGTTCCTTGACTAACCCCTTCCCCTTACTTTCCCCCTATCCTTATTTATAGAACAATTTTATATTTTATATTTTAGTTACTATACAGACCTGAATGATGGAAGTTTAGCTTCTGAAACATGTAGTCTATAATTAAACTCAAGTGGTAAAAAACGAAGTGTTTTCTTTAATTATTGTAACATGTCTTACCACAAAGTTAATGCCGAAACAATAAATAAAATATTTTATGTTTTAATTGCGGAATTTTTCAAGAAGAAAAAGCAAAGTAAAAAAAACTAGCCATCAAACCAAAAAACAACCACAAAAGTCACGGAGGGAATAGGTAGAGTTAAGACGAAAAGTTTTAAACCGTATACCTTATCTCACATGTCAACAAATTCATGTCAAGTATATGGTATACTCAAATTTGCCGTAACTGGCCTTAAACACAGTCACAAAATTAAAGAGAATACGTTATCAAATTCTGAATATCTCCCTGATAGTAAAAAAATATCAAGTTGGTCCCACCTCAACTGTGTTTAATCAATTACAAAAGACATTTGATTTGAGGCTTCGTGCTAGATCTATGTAAACAATACCACAACAGGGCTGATTGGCTTTTCATCGCTGCCCTACAAGTCCTACAAAAGGATCATAGTCCAACAAGAGGAACCAACCAAACCCGAGACATGATCAAAGCCTCAATGTGCTTTGAGCTTTATTGAGACAGACAGTTTGCACGGCAAAAACAGATGAATAATCTATGACTATTACTTGTGATAAGGACGACTGAGTGAGAGAAAATGAAAAGTAAATCCGATGTTTAAGTTCGAAAAAATACCAAGGGAAATATATAATAAAATATATAAAACCCTTATCCGCACCCCAATGGTGCATAGGGCACTGCTTTATATAAACGCAGTGTTATCTTGATCGTTTACACATGAAGGAAAGGTGATCAGCCCCCCGCTTCAGGACCATTCCTGGGTAAAATTGAATAAATATTACAGTGGAAAAAATCACTTATATTTATTTGACCCCCCTGGGAATCGAAACCGGGACCTCCAGAACGGTAGCCGAGCATGCTGACCATTACACTACGGAGGCGGACAAATATAGTGTACAATAATAACAGTTATATCTTGAAAAGTACACAATAATATAGATTTATTTAACTACATACTTACTTGAAAATGTTAATAATATTATAAAGCTTTATGCTCCAATCAAAAGAAGCTTTTCTTTATTTGACTGTAACAACAACCGGTCAGTGTTTAGATTTCATACTCTTGTGTGTGTATCAAATGCAAGATCTCGGAAATGAATTCGTAGACCATATTGATATCTGAAATATGTCTTTTATAATTCCAAAGAAATAAAAAAAAAACCTAAATTTGTGAATACAAAAATACAGTTCCCATATATCTAGGTTTTTTTATTTGAATTATTCACCGCAATTGAAATTAATACCCGTCGCGGAGTAATATAAATATTATCATTACCAACATTATATATATTATAACGTAAATGTGGAATTGATTCATTGGTTTCATTATTATCAATGTAACTATTTTTTTAATTATATTGTTTTTATGTAAAGCTGCCCGAACATTTTTTTTCATTAAAAAAATAATAACTCGACGATGAAATAATAACAGACTATATTCCGATATTTAGTTCTTTCGTTTGATGCCAAAACTAAGTATTCCATACTATGACATCCCAAAGAAATCATTGTTATGTACATTAAATATACATAGTCGTCAAAAATAATGCCAAAACTTGAATTAATTGTAAATAAAAAAAAACTATTTGGATTAATGCAATGATTTTGATCGTAAAACGTGCGGAAAATATTTTTTGAAATTTTTACCTTAGTATGTTGCAACACAAACAGTTCAAGCATGTGTAAGTAAAATAGGTATGAAATTGTCTTTTTTACGAAAAAAACATGCTAGTGTGCGCAAAACAAGGTCATGCTACTTTTAAAACAAAACTTACGTTCACCAGCTAGCGTTCAGTGATAGAATTATTCGTTTTAAATAAAAGGTGTTGGTTCTGAATTTTTTTTAATGTTGGCATTATTTTTCGAATACCTTGTGTATCGTATTTTCTATTTGATTTTATCTTGTTACTTTGTAATTTTTGTAAAATTAGATTCGGTCGTAACTAAATAAATTGTGTTTTAAAAAGCGAGATATAATGAAAAATCTTACGCTCGTCACAGACAATTATTTTACAAGATGACATAAATACTCATGTAAGACATTTTGATGATATCAAATCTTTATAGGAGAAGAATATCACTAAAAAGGATGCTTTGAGATGAATTTAATTATGAAATTACATGTCCCAGACTCATGATGTAAAATTATATTTCTTTGATAGAGCATGGCTACGCTATTTTTAGGTAAATAAAATCGTTTTATCTGAAAGCTTTCTTTGCGAGGGAAATAATTCTGAGTATAAATACAAATGTAATTATGTTATAATTTTCTGAATAAGGGTTCAATTCCCTTGTCTCGAGCTAATGGTAAGTTCTCTACTACCTCGGATATAAAATGAGTTTAATGAACCCAGGGGTGGTATTACAAACGTGTTAACTACTTACTGTGGATAATGTTAACTATACTTCTGAACCTTTATTCCTAACGACTTTTGCATTTTAAAACTGGTCGTCGATCTTTATTATCAACAAAAAAATGGAAAAAAATCTATGTTGAATGTTTTTGATAAACACACTTTTCAGTGGATCGAATATTTGTGAAAAAAATAACACAAAAATTTGTTGATAAACTAGTAAAAATACTCGTAAGTGCAATAAATTTAATAATCATGTTTTCAGGTGTCTCCGGAATGTATTTTTTTTCATCTTAGTTATATTTCACTTGGAAAAATTAAACGATGAAATATATTATATGTTAATTGTCAAACCCTCGTCACGTGTTTTTATAAATTGTCCATAATTATTTTTTTTCATAAAAAAATAAAACAATTTTATAGTACCACTTTTTTAGTTTAATATTTTAAACACTATTAGTTTCGCGAACTACAAATGTTCAACAGAAAAAAACACATCAGTTCGTAGTATTCCCTGTTGATAAGTACGTCTTTAGTTCTCGAAACTAGTGCTGTTTACAATAACAAACTAATTAAATTATTTTTGACATCTCATCAAAGATGCAGACGAAACTGGACATTTACGGGGCTGATGACCATCATAGGCTAGTTTGAGTGATAACTTTACACACGTGTAACATTCATAAATTCTACCCATTATTGACAACCACACTACTCAAATTCATGGAAGTTCTATACATATGAACCAATTTTGAAATATTGTTCTTGAATCACTAGAACTTCATTACAGACATCTATTGGTGAGATGAAAAGAAGCTTTTTACTAAGCAGAAACTCTAATATTACTCAAAATGTTGTAAACTTATAAAAGTTGTCTCACACAAGTGTTTTATTTTTTATAATTCAGTAATCATGTCATAATACAAAGTTTATTCCAAATCAATAAAAAAACGTTGTTATTAGTATTATACGAGTGTATAAATTTATGCTAGTTCCATTTAACTTTCGGTATAAAGTTGCCCGTACGCATTACACACGACGATATTGAATTTCTCCAATAAGATGTTCGATTTCGAAAGAAAGCCACAGAATGGTATTTTCAAAGTCGAGTTTCAAGTTAGCAGAAGGTAAAATAATTTAGAAATTTCGCCGAGCTAAGGATTCCATCCCAGACCTCATTTTCTCTGTTCTGTAGCGACAAATGACTATCGTTAGCTTTATTGAGTTGGTCTGACAGGGGACCCGTTCGACTTAACTATCAGCGGTAGAAGGGCGCACGTTCGACTTAACTATCAGCGGTAGAAGGGCGCACTTGCCAGAATTATAAGACAGTCTTAAGTCCTAAATATTCCCGTGTTATGGACGAAACGAATGGCTTTTCTCACCGCTTGCAGGAGCATTCTTTAGATGACATTTTTTATGGTCCGAATTTATTAGTGGTACGAGTATCTTCGTTCAAATTAAACAACGAGAAAAGTAATCAAAATATTTTTTGTCTACTAGCCGAGATGAATTAAAAAAATACGCCGGGAATATTTTCGAGATTAAATTATATGAATTTTACAACGCACGTATAATTTTTTAAAGAATTTATGGCATTAATAAAAATATATTAAATAAAATAAATTTTACAAAGTGAGTGATTATTGTTAGATAATAAACAAATGGTGTTAAAAAAGAAAGTACTTTATTTGAAATATCGTTATGTTGAGATAATGTATATAAAGATATGAGTCCGAATTAAATAAACACATTTAAAGAATATATACTGACTGTAAATTTTCACCTAACGAATTTTCATTTAAAATATTGAAGGCCCTTGTAAGAATATCTAGAACATCGGTATGAAGAAACATTAAGTATTATTACGGTTTAACCCAAAAATATAAATTGCTATTTATTAAGAATAAATAGTATTTTTAAAAGTAATAAAATAATTGTCCCCATTATTTTTCCTTCGTTCGATCACTTATCATTCGAAAATGTACACAAATGAAAAATGATTAAAAAGTACATAAAAACCTACAGAATATAAAAAATATATGTATTTGGGCTAGTTTTAAACTCAATGAATGGAACACAAAATCACTCAGTAATATTCTCCGTCCCTACTTACAGTCTTTATAGACTGTTGCGATAAGCTCTTATCATCCTCAGGTTGTAGATCCATCTGACACGGTCAACGTCATGTAGGTCATTTATTCGCATCATAATTTCTTTCAGCAGCAACCATAAGTTCTTTGGTCTTATGAGACCACAATTTTTGGATATATTTCGAGGGAGTTCCTTGGCGATTACCTAGCTTACAAAATGTTCATGTTCTCTGGATCATATGTGCCCATACCATCTCGATTGCATTTCTTATGCCCTACTATTCATGTAAGTTACACCCAGGCTTCCATGAATGCGTAAACTCTTTATTTTGTCTCTAAGGGACACTCCAGCTGACCATATAAAAATTCGCATTTCAGCAGTTTCTAGTTGCCTAGAGTAGGTTTTATACATCGTCCAGCATTCGGAGCCATAGAAGAGTAAGAGGCTGATTTTTGGTTCACAAACGACTCACGTCATTTCAGCAATATTGTGAAATGCCTATAAAAAATTCTAGAACATGCGAATAGTTTTTTTTTATCGAAATGTAGGTATTAATTATTACAAAGGTGAGTAAATATTTAAGTATTATTTTGAGGTAAAACTTTGGAATACAAGGAAATGGAGCTTTTTAAGAGACTGTACAGGACGGGAAATAAAACACCACATGCTAAATTAGGTTTATACTACAAAAAAGTTGGTATAAAGTAGGTAACTCTCCAAGAATTTCTTGACCAAACTACGAAGATGGAAGATAAGGTATTAGAAAATAGTTGAACATTATTCTTACCGCTGCGGTCGACTTGCTTAAACAAACTAGTAACGGTAGAATAGTTCGCGGAACCCAAAGGATTAAAAGTATTAGAAGCAAAAAAGCAAATGGCGGCTGGGCACCCTGTCAGCGGCCATTTGCATAAGGAAAATGAGGCTTTTAACTTTAATGGACGGGCCGAATTATTAATGAAGGACCATTTAGAAACACGAAAATGCGAATCGACAGACTGTTTACGAGCTGTAGCAACAAAACTAAGGGTTTAATCATTGACAATATCAATATTATTTATAAGATTTAAATTTTCTGCTTATATTTTTTGCTAGAACTGCATTTTAAAGAATAAAATAACAACTTTGAAGTTTTTTCCACATGAATTTTTCCACGTTCATATGAGTTAATGTGAAATAAACTAGATATAAATACATATAAACATATAAAAATAAAATATATATATATGTACATATATTGTATATATATATATATATATATATATATATATATATATATATATATATATATATATATATATATATATATATATATATATATATATATATATATATATATATATATATATATATATATATATATATATATATATATATATATATATATATATATATATATATATATATATATATATATATATATATATATAAATATACATATAAATATATATGTATATTTATTTATCAGACACTGGATTATCCACCCTACGAACAATTAATGCAATTTGGATGTTCAATAATGGGCAGAACGGTGAACGTTATGCAAATGTGTAAAGTGATCGCTTAAATCATACAAATGCCAAATCATAAGCCAGATTTCTATGATAGATGCTCAGATTTCTATCTTCTTTTATATAAAGAGGAATGATGTTTCTAAAGAAAAGACTTAAAATATTTGTACGAGTATATTAATCCGCCTCAACGTTGTAAGATAAGCATATTTAGCTATCGTGCTGAAGATTCCGGGTTCGATTTTCAGGGGGAGGGGGTGAAGATAAATATAAGTGATTTTATACTGTTGTATTTATTTTATATTACCCTGGACTGGTCTATAAAGTGCAAGAGTGATCAACTTCCCTTAATGTAAATATAGATGAAAATAACACTACGTTAATACGTTGTAGTGCCCTATGCACCATTAGGTGCGGATAAGGATTAGAATATTAAGAATAATTCGTTTGGAATCAGCTAATACACAGTAAATGAAACTCGAGGAAGATTTTTATGCAAATTCTTTAAATATCTTTGCTAAAGTTTTTTTTTTTAAAATAGTATCTAATATTCATATGAAATGTGTTATTCCTGAGACTTAAAAATAATTATGATTTTTTTTCAAGGAAAAATAAGATACGAACAGATTCGGCGTGCCTGAATTATGAAGGACTATTTACATGTGAAAATGCGGATAAGCAAAAGTTCAGCAATTTCCCTCGCCACCACTTTAATAAAATACAAAGGGAAAAAACTTGCCTTTGGAAGCACCCCGACCAATTATTGCGTTAGTTGTGACTTGCTATCAAATTCCATCTTGAAAATTGGACTGTAAAAAACCGTATCCAATCCACATAGGAAATAAAATAAAACCCAAAAATATCATACCCTATTTAAAACATTTAAATAAAATAAAACATTTAAATAAAATGAAACAAATGAAATCCTTACTAAGATTAAATAAGACACGGAATCCGGGTATTTACAAGGCTTACGACTTGTCACAGGGCGCTTGTCCACTACCCGGAATTTCACCGTCCGGCAATCCGGTTTTGAAAAATGAAAGCGACTACGACAGCTTAACATGTCGACGCACCGATCAAGAGCTCCGATCCGAAGAAAGATGGACACAAGACAATCCAAGCCAATCATCGTTTTAAAACGCAAAAATGCGTGCCGGACGGTAAAATTCCGTGTATTGGACAAACGCCCATAGGCTGATTTTTAGTCAGTGTAAACAGGAGAAGTATCAATGTTATCAATGGTGCATAGGGCACTGCGTCATATAAACTCACTGTTATTTTGATCGTTTTACGCATGAAGGAAAGGTGATCAGCTGTCCGCTTCAGGTACCAGTCCAGGGTAATATTGAAAAAAATCACTTGTATTTATTTTACCCCGCCCTTGGGAATCAAACTCAGGACCTTCAGAACGGTAGCCGAGCGTGCTGACCATTACACTACGGAGGCGCACAACTAATTATAACAATGTAATCCATGCTTTTAATGTACAAAATCCGGGAAGTTTCCTTGGTTGGTGAGGTAAACCGTTCGATAATAAAAATGAAAAAACTGTGTAATAAAGCATTGTTTATACCGTGAATTATGTTAAAACTTACATATTGTTATATTATACATATGAATCTTAATATGACAAATTGTAATAATGTTACATTACAACAATGATGAAGAATTTGGAATAGCCCTATTATATGTTGTGATGTCAAAATTGTCAAAATAAATTCTACTTACAAAAAAGCTCCATATTTTTCTTCATCTTTGATGTGATTCCAAAAAATAATATGAAAATTAACTCCTATATTTGGAGATAATCCAGATTTGTGAACAACTATTTGAACACACTCAAAATGTTATGAGTACTAATAAAAGATACGAATCGTAGTTTTGAGGATACATATATTACTGAGTTACTCAACTAATTGATTACATACTTTTACAACATTTTGAGCGTGTCCAAATACTTGTTCACAAATCTGGATTATCTTTAATTATGGGAGTTAGTTTTCATATTATTTTTTGACATCACATCAAAGATGAAGAAAAATATGGAAGTCTGGGCATTTACGGGGCTGACGACCGTAATAGGCTGGTTTCAGTGACCACTTTACACACGTGTAACATTCACCAATTCTATCCATTATTGACAACCAAATTCTTGGAAGTTCTATATATTTGATCCAATTGAGGAACATTGTTCTTGAACCACTTATCAGACTTCCATATTCTTCTCCATCTTTGATAAGATGTCAAAAAATAATATGATAACATACTATTTATAGGCCACAGTACACATCTACACTTTTACACGGGCTACTTGTATGAAAACTGAACCATCATTTCATTTTTTTTAAGCAATTTTCAGAGGATACGAGGAAAGAGTTTGTACGTACATGAGCAGAGTAAGGATAGATTGGGTCCATTAAGGTTAACGCTATCCATTTAGGTCGGGATCCGCTGTTTGCCGATCATCATATCAGCGGTTTTAGAATATTATGCATAGTTAATATAGATAGCCACAATTCGTCGGATTTAAAACGCTCTATCTAAAACATGAAACTGAGCTTAAATCCTAATTTATTTTTAGGTCGTGGGTTATTTTAATCAATATAAGAATTTCGTATTTGAATGTGCGACAAAACGATGTATGTTCGAATAGTGAAATAAGGAAGGAATGCAAAGCTGAGACAAGCATTATCGATAAAATTGATTAGTTTCGAAAACTAACAGATGTTTTCATCTACACGTGTATATATATATATATATATATATATATATATATATATATATATATATATATATATATATATATATATATATATATATATATATATATATATATATATATATATATATATATATATATATATATATATATATATATATATATATATATATATATATATATATATATATATATATATATATATATATATATATATATATATATATATATATATATATATATATATATATATATATATATATATATATATATATATATATATATATATATATATATATATATATATATATATATATATATATATATATATATATAAATATATATACATATATATATATATATAGAGAGAGAGAGAGAGAGAGAGAGAGAGAGAGAGAGAGAGAGAGAGAGGTTGATAGGGTAGAGGGGGGGGGGGGGGTTACAAAACGGGAGTTTTGTAAAAATAAACAAAGCTAATAATAGTGACGTATTTTGAAGAAGCATATTATTAATAAACGGAATTATTAATGTCATACGAGTATATTATATCAGATTTTTTAAATGTATTTCTAAATTTTCTTGACTGTCCATGACTTGTTGGAAGATTCATTCAATTAAAAATATGAGCAGTTTACAGTTTTTCCAGTTGAAATAAAGTGCACAATGTTTTCGGTTTTATAAAAGTTACTTTTATTTAGCCTCCCGAGTAGCGCTTGAATAAAAATCTTAAAACCATTTATAAAGGCTGCTTTATTGTAGCGGTATTATAATTAATCAATATTTTTTTTCCAATTTTATTAAAACACACCCGGGATATTTGAAAGCAGAATTGGGTATTAAAAATTTTCATTTTAATGGTATTTTTGGAAAAAAAGTATTAAAATTATCAAATAATTTTATAAAATAATAATAATTCTGTACAAATAATGATAGCTTTCTAACTCCACAGAAAATGTTATTCAAAAAGGAAAATAGTTTGCGTATATGTTATATATATGTATACACATATAATTTTGTATCATGTTTTATCTGTATATAATATAATGTATTGCAAATTGCATGGGCAGCAAAAATTTAAGTTTTGTTGTGGTAGTTTGTGAATCTACCTACAAAACGATATTGCCTTAAAAATTGTATTACAAAGAAAGTTGCTGTGGGAATAATAACAAAAGTAAAAAGTAAGCAGCAATTTCAAAGGATCAACAAAGGTATTTTTAAATAATGGATAAGTTTATGGGATACGGCGTACTTATATTTTTCTGTGAAAACCAAAATCTTACGGGTCAAATGTTGTATTAAACCGTTTTGAACAAACTACAATCGTTGTACAATAAAAAAATGTTTTTACAATTTATACCAATATATTTTTGAGAAATACAATACTACCTGAAGAGCACATTAACATCGATTCCTTTATAATCAATAAAACTCGTTAACATGTGAATAAAATATTTAAAAATACTTAAACTTAGACGATACGTAAAATTTTGTAAATGAAAAAAAAATCGACAGTACCTACTCTTATTATGTCCATACATAAAGAATGTTTTATTTATAATGAAGACTAAAGCATCCATTGTTTAAAAGATTATGCACAATTTAATTTAACTCGATGTAAAAATTCAATGTATCGAAAAAGTAAATCACGACGTTTTTCCATAAAATTAATACAAAATCAACAAGTTTTATTCTATTATTTATTGATTCGGCATTAACTTTGTGGAATGACATGATTATTTTATTAAAATTAAACACTTGAATATACCACTCTATTGAGTTTGATTTTTATTTACGACTAGTTTCGAAAACGACAGTTGTTTTCATCTTCTGGTACAAATTAAAACCTGAATTAATTGTACCAGAAGACGAAAACAACTGTCGTTTTCGAAACTAGTCGTAAATAAAAATAAAACTCGATAAAGTGGTATATTCAAGTATTTAATTTTAATAAAAAAAAGTTTTATTCATGCAATAATCCCTTACCTTTTCTTCAATTGGAATTATAAATGTTTCAGTAATATTTTTAAAATACGCACATTTTCTTAAAAAAGACATATATTACTTTGAGACCAGAATATATATTTTTTGAATATAAAAATGGAATATTATTAAGTTATTGTACATTTGAAAAAGTAAAGGAACTAAACAATGTTTATTGTATTTGGAAATGACAATCGTAAATTTATTTTCGATGGGAGGAAAAATTCATTTATTCACACACTAGGGAAGATATATAAATGGTATTACCGCCCACAGCATTGAATGTGAATAAACTTCCAGTTTTCCTTTACTTTATTTTATTTCGCCCACGTTCTTTTATTTTTATATTAAATGTATCTTAAGTTTTTACTTTTCAGTTACCCGGTTAGGATGGTATCCGTTGCTTTTTTTGGTTATACTCGTATATTTCATTTCAGCTTATTTTTTATGACAAATCCTCAAATATATCATGAGCTGGAATACACCCTACGCAACCAAATGTGTAATGAAATTACCGTGATGAACGTTAAATGAAAATAAAAACGATTATTTAATCGGTCTAAATTTAATCGCCCATCAATGCTTTGAACATCGTAACGTACCAATATCAATACTTAACTAATCACGAAAATTCAGTTTTTTAAGTATTTTTTACTTTGATAAATGAATTTATTGATTTGGTATTAACTGTGTGTTATAATATGACGATTTAAACACTCGCATTAAAATAAAGCACTTGTATAAGACCACTTTGGAGTTAAATAATGTAGACACGACTAATTATCAATGAGAACACTTGTTTTTTTTACCACTTGAGTTTATTTAACTACTAGATTCGGAAGCTATGCTTACATCTAATGTAAACCAAATGAAGATGTCTTTAATGTCTAATGCAGATGAACGCTAAGCTTCCGAAACTAGTCGTCAAATAAACTCAAGTGGCAAAAAAACAAGAGTATTCTTTAATCATTTCAACATATTTAACCACAAAGTAAATGCAGAAACAATAAATAAAATAAACACTAGTATAAATCTACATATCTTCTTTTCAGCTGTAATTTGATTTGTTCATGAGAACACCAGAAGTTATCGAAACTAGTCATGTTTATCACGTGTATAAAGTAGTTTAAATCATAGATACTGCTTCAAACTACTTTATACACGTGAAACATTCACGTCTATACAGTGATCACTTTAATCAGCTTATAATGGGTCGTAAGTCCTGTAAATACCCAGGCTTTCATATTCCTCTGCATCTGTGTTAAGATGTCAAAATCTAAATGTTTTACACACATGCAAAGATGAATAAATCACAATCTTCGCAATTATTTGTGTAATAACCGATTAGATTAAAATAATCGTATTCGTCTATTGAATAATGAATGAGTTTATCTTTATTATTATTATATATAATAGATTCTGGGCTTTCGCACTAAGACTAAGGTTTGATTTTACACCCTATATTGAACGATAAAACTTGCTTCAGGCACCATCTGAAATAATAATCAGTATTATTTTAGCCCCGGTAACAAAACAATCTCTGTTAGCTATAACCGTTACCTCGGAATCATCACACTTACGTATTACGGGTATATAGGTATATTCCTTCATATAGAGATTTACTACATTGTACTGTACCTATTGAACGTACATGTATTGAATTCACATTCAACGAGCTTAGCTTCAATGAGCTTAGGATGCTTTGTCCATTTGATTACATACAAAAGTTTTCGGGAACTTAGAAATCTAAAATATACATTAATAATTAATACATACAAGGAAAACATAACGATGGAGTTACGGTATTAAGGCTCAATTTACGATAAATCGCAACTTTATTTTCATTAAACCCAGATTATGTATATATTTTTATTTTAACCTTTTTTTCACCATGTTTTGCATTTTTTATTACTTAAATTTATCTTTTCTTTTTTCATTATTTTAACTTTGTAATTATAAATCATTTATTATTATTTTCTATGTAATATTCTTATAATTTTTGTAAAAAGCAGTAATGCCGAAAATAAATAAATAAATAACTTTTGACGTTATTTTTGACTTTTGTGTTTAAAAAATCGTTTTCGTATCGAATAAATAAGTTTTTCTTTAAAAAGATACACAAAGTATGGTTATCTAAATGAGTAAAAAATCATAGAACGCCACAGCATTCTTCGCCTCTGTATTTGCAAACATTCTTCGCCTCTTCCACGTTCATACACCTCCTCGTATATACTGCAATTATTTAGACTCCTGACCTTATCACTTTCAAGTAGTTGACATACCTGTTTATGTCAAGTACTTCTTGGTCTTCTTCTGCACTTTTTTTTTACACTACATTCGCTTCATACATTTGTTTTACCGTTCTTTCCTCACTAGTTCGTTCCATATGTCCGAAGCATCTCAATATACCTTTCTTAATTTTATCAACAACGCTTTTCTCAGCCTTGCATTCTTTACTTATTTCACCATTCGAACATCTATCATACTTCTATAATATATATTATTTACCGGCTGATGAATCGCATTTCGACTGCATTCAGTCTTATTTCAATTTAAACTTAAAAAAATAAAACAACTTTGCTTTAACCACTTTTTATTGGTACACTTTTTCCAATCGGTTTCAAGAAGAACCTTGTCATCATCGGGGTTTATGATGATGAAAAGGTTCTTGTTGAAACCGTTTGGAAAAAGTATACCAATAAAAAGTGGTTAAAACAAAGCTGTTTTATTTTATAAAGCTTATAAAATGTGCCACAAAGTATCTGCGAAAAACATTAAAGAACTAATTTCAATTTTATTTTGCCAACTCTATGCATTACTTCCATACATTACAGTTGGAACCAGGACTCCGTTGTGTACTGCCAGTTAAGCTTTCGGTGATAGGTTTTTATTTGTTCTAACTGATTTTAGTGCAAAATACGCTCTTCAAAAACTTATTTTTATTTTTATACGTGTTTGAATGTATGTATGTATGCACATGCATACATACATACATTCAAACATGTATATGTGCAATACTTTGTTCAAACGCGTGAAGTGGTTGAATGCAGATGTTTGTAATGGGCCAGGGGGCGGTGCGGTGTGACCACGGGCTAATGTTCAATGTTAGTGCAACATCTGGTTACTCTGTGTGCCGATAACGGTTGTGGTCGGACCGCATCGAGCCGCAAAAAGCCAAAACATCCATCGATTTCAAAGGAAAACTTTCAAAGGCCATTGAAATTTTTAGTGCCTCTGTCAACTTGCAACAAAGCGCTCTCGCGCGTCCTCGATACAATATTATCAACAAAATAAACGTTTGGCATTTCAGACGTAAGTTATAATTTCACTGCATTTTGTTAAGTTTTAATATTCAAATATAAATTGATTTTTTGGGCAGTTCTAATTGTAGGCCACTATAAATAATTAAATAAATTTAAATAACGAAATACAGTTTTCAGAAATTAGAATCGATCTCTGATGAAATTTAAATTTAATGTTTTTTACTATTGTAATTGATTGATTTATTTAACTTAATGAAAATCGATAAAGGTATTTATTTGTTTATTTAGTACATTTGGGATATATTCAATAGGTAGGAATATCAAATTTAGCCAGCTCCAATTAATTTCAATTAATTAAAAAAAAAACGTCAATCATCAATCATTTATATAGCTCGCTTTCGTAATGCAATGGTTTGCGCTTTTTGGCAAGGCTAGTTTGGAGAACTATAAGTTTTCTCATTTTTCATTTTTCATTTTTCATTCAAACTTTTATCTGCACCCCAATGGTGCATAGGTAAACTGACCATTTATTTTTGCCACCAAAACGGGACATATACCAATTTTTATGTAATAGTGTGTTTATTTAAAAAGAATCATATTTTTTCATAGTTTTTATGTATTGATAAAAAGAAAAGGAATGTTGATATAGAAAAAAAGAGGAATAATTCATAAAAATATGAATGTTTCTTTGTTGTTTTATTGTTTATATAAAGAGTCGGCGGTCTTTATTAGTGCGAGTGTTTTAGCCTAGAATTTTCACTCATGAATTACATGAAATTATAGTAACTTTAAGCATAAAGAGTAAATCCACTCACAAGTAGGCATAGGCTATGAAACTTATAAAGTTGAAGCCTTAGTAGGGACATGATAAACGGTGTTGCATAAGCTGTAGCTAGATTTTGGAGTCACTTGGACGTTAGGTAATTAAAAAAATATATAATTAGTTAGTCTTTGCACATGACTCACCAGCCACCTGTTGTAGCCGTATGCACCGAAATCAAGCTAGGATTTCTTCAGCAAAGTTGAAAAAAATGAAACGGTTATACTACAAACTATCATCGATTTTTTTGCAATTTTTTTTTATTGTTAACGTGTGTTGCTCTTTTTTTGAAAACGGGACATTTCGACGTCCCGAAATTTTACTTGGGGACAACGGGACAGGCTATCTAAAAACGGGACGGTCCCGTTCAAAACGGGACGTATGGTCACTTTATGCATAGGGCACTAGATCATACAAACCAGTGTTTTCTTGATTCTTAACACATGAAGGAAAGGTGATCAGCTCTCCGCTTTAGGTACCAGTCCAGGGTAATATGGAATAAATATTACAGTGAAAAAATCGCTTATATTTATTTGACCGCCCTGGATATCGAACCCGGGACCTCCAGAACGGCCATTATACTACGGAGGCGGACGTTTCTCATTTACATGTGAAAATATAAACTTATGTTATATAAATAAACTTTTTTTTAAAAATAACTATATCATCATACATCTTTACAATTTATTAATAAAAGGAATATTTTAAATATTAAATTAAATGGTTTTGTAAGCATACAACACTTCCTAGTGAGACACAACCAGACTCGGCGAATTCAGAATTAGCGAATCTCTTTATATCCGTCTTTCTAACCAAACTTAGTAATTTAATGGTATGTTCTACATAAATATCCTAAGTAGGGCATGGAAATACGAAGATTAACTCAAGTGCTTGCTTTTAAGGTATAGTACGAGGTATGAATAATGTTTGTTGAGCTTTTCTCGAGTGTCTTTCACTTCAATAGATTTTAGATGGCTTGTTGCGCACGCGTAGTCAGTCTATTTAAATTCAAGACGAATTTCATTGTTCTGTGAATACAAACATGTGTTTTATCATACAATTTTAAATCGTTTTACACTTTTGAAAATTCCTGATATTTTCTTAAATAAAAGAGATATATTTGAATTTTTATTAACAACAAAAATACTTCGATTTCACACTATTTCTGTGAGCTTTTGAGTAATATATACTAGGAGTATATATTATTAAATGCAAGATTTATTTCATTCTTTATGGATTTTTTGTAGTTTTTTTCAAAGTTCTAAGTACGTTGTTAGGCGAATGCTTTTAACTTCAACTTCCACTCTTATTTTAATATTTTTTTATCTCTAAATGTTTTTAATAGTTATTATAACATAAATGTGGAATTTTTTAGTTGGCTATATTTTTATAAATGATACTTTTTTTGTTAATGTAATGTTATGTTTATTATTGTTGATGTAACTATTTTTTTATAATTTACTGTTTTAAATGTAAAGCTGTACTATTCGCGAACATTTAAAATAAAATAAATCTACACATTGAAATAATCATCTTGCCAATATAGTTCGATCCAAATATTTCTGAGTTATATTTTTATGTCTTATCTCTAGTCTAGTCTCTTTTATAATCGGTAAGAAGTGACTAAGTGACATTCAATAAGATGAGATTAATATTTAATAAGACAATGACATATAATAAATCAAATAATCTGCGTTTCCATTCAGCTGGAGCAAACACAGTTTTGTGACATAATTTCATTTTCTCAGAATAAATTTGTTATAACGGAGCCAATAAAGAAATCGAATATTGAGTAGACAGATAAATGTTTTGCCTTTACCGTAAGGAGATTTCAAATAATTTATATTCTGAAGACGCGCGCTCTAAAAAGCTCAGTTTTTATTAGCAGAACTTATTTTCTTTATTGAGCTTTCTTTATTTATACCCTTAGGGTCTTCACCGTACAACAATGATTATACAATACATTGGTATTTATACAGACTTGTATATTTTTTTAAAAATAAATAAGAAAATATACCAGTATACTGTTTTTCAATATACCAGTTTTCCGGTAACAATGATTTTACTCTCTTTTATCAATTTACCAAAAACGCAATGAATTCACACCATTTTGAGTGTGTAAAAACTTACAACATTTTGAGTGTGTCCAAATACTTTTTCACAATATCTGGATTATCTCCAATTACAGGAGTTATTTTCATATTATTTTTGGCATCTCATCAAAAACTTCCATATTCTTCTTCTTTTTCATCTTTGATGAGATGTCAAAAATAATGTGTAAAAACTTGTTCATAAATCTGGGTTTTATCCATTTAGGAGGTATTTATACATTTTTGATATCTTATAAAACTGTTTAAAATTCTGGGTATGTACAGAGCTTATGAATTGTCATGGGCTGATGATGTGATTACTTTTACATATAATCGGTACTTTTTTGTATTAAAAATACATACATTATATAAGTTTTAATCACATTTTTTTCAGGGAATATTTGACGATAAATTTTGTTAACCTGTAAATTAAACAACGTACTCAAATACAATATACATGAATGTTTGTCATGCTGTTTTAATACCCGGTGGAATTGCCGGTGGTTTTGTTTAATTTGCATATTTACCAAAAACAATTTGTCCCTGTCGATCTGTGTTTGTGGGTGTCTATAAATATTGCAATATTATATTGTATATGTGTTTGTATGACATCACAAGGGACTACATAGCAAATTATAACATTTATTCCATAATTAACCATAACAAAAAATAATAAATATGTGATACGTATCCTTGTATTCATAACAGTTAACTAAGAATTATAAAGAAAATGAAATTATACAGCAGTCTGAATTTAATGTTTTATGATAAATAGCAACATTAATTTTTTTACCTCAAGTAACAGATGACGTTATCATATACAACATTTTGAGTGTGTCCAAATACTTGTTCACAAAATCTGGATTATCTCCAATTACAGGAGTTATTTTCATATATTTTTTTTGACATGTCATTAAAGATGATGAAGAATATGGAAGTCTGGGCATTTACGGGGCTGACGACCGTCATAGGCTGGTTTAAGTGATCACTTTACACACGTGTAACATTCACCATATTTCTTAAAAGAAGTCAAATTCCAATATACACTCTAAAAGAAGTTGTGTGCGAAAACACGTCCGACTCCTAGCGTGGCTCGTTGGGTTCTGAATTCAATCATTTTAGATCTCAGCCTTAAGCCATAAAAATAAAATGATAGTTTATAATAATAAAGGAAAACTATTGTTATTGTACAAAATTTTTGTTGACAACGAATTGATGGTCTACATTTCAAATATTATTAATACGTGCATGATATACACAGAAAATTATTTATAATTTCAAAGCATTTTGGTTGGTTGGAAGATATTGCTTCATAGTTATAAAATTGGCAGAGTTTATATATTCCATACAAGATAGTCTTTATATATTTTCTCGCATAAAATACCCGTACCGGCAGTTAAAAAATGAAAACCTTAGGGAAAATATTATCAATATTAAAACACTATATTTACACTCCTTTCAAGTATAAAAGTGGTTTAAAAGCACCTCGGTCACATTTTGAGTTAGTCTTAAGCAAATATTCTGTCGATTCTAAGGTAATACGACCTTTTAGACCCTTTTTATACGACGCTCTGCTATTGTTGGTCCATCGACACACTCGAACGTAAATGTCCCTTAGACACGAATAAACCCAAGGATACAGAGTTCAGAACGAGCGAGCTTCCTGAAAAATAATGTTTTTTTAATATTTTATTTGTAACATACATACGAGTACCTATGTAAATAATACTTCAAGTAGTAGAATGAGAGGGAATGATTTTACGTAATGGAAGCCATCTTATTTTTTGACATCTCATCAAAGATGAAGAAGAAGTCTGGGCATTTACGGGGCTGACAACCGTCATAGGCTGGTTTAAGTGATCACTTTACACACGTGTAACATTCACCAATTCTACCCATTATTGACAACCACACTACTCAAATTCTTGGAAGTTCTATATATATGAATCAATTTAGAAACCTTGTTCTTAGAAACCAATAGATGTCTCTAGTGAAGTTCTAGTGATTCAAAAATGGGTAGAATTGGTGAATATTACACGTGTGTAAAGTGATCAAAGTGATCACTTAAACCAGCTTATGACATGAGATGTCAAAAAATAATACGAAAATAACTCCTGTAATTGGAGATAATCCAGATTTTGTGAACAACTATTTGCACACACTCAAAATGTTGTAAATGGAAGCCATCTATGTAATTAACTAACTAACTAACCATCACACATCTTTGTCAGTGGCAGGCAGAGAGAATAGAACGCCATACCACACTGTTTTTGTAAACATTCTTTGCCTCTTCCATATTTCTGCATCTCCTCATACATACTTGCCAATAATTCCGACTTTTGACCTGACCAATTTCAATTATTTGAAATAATATCAAACCACGTTTTTTGAGAATACTGCAGATTGCATTTCAACTGCATTCAGTCTATATCATCATTTTTTGCTAACTCCATGCTTCACATCCATGCATTAAGGTTCGTGCCATGAGACTGCCACTGTTATGCTTTTATTTGCTCTATCTGATTTTAGTGAACCATTTACTGTTTTTCCAGCTTCATTTTTTTTAAATATCTTTATTAATCTCTTATTGACATATACTTCCTAAATATAATAAATCATCTTCCTGTTTATCACCAATACCCAACCATTTATCTTATTCTAAAGCCAACTTTTCCGTCCTTTTTTGAAATTTTGATATACTCCTAAAAGATAAAATATTTAAGAAATGCGGGGTAAAATATCATAATTAAGAAAACCCTTATATCTTCAATTTCATAGTAGGTACATTATGAATGAAAGATTTTCCGAGATTTTCTCAATAAGGCTTCATTCAAGCTCTGTTGGTTCAGGAAATCCCTAACTAAGCTATCCGAGTAAAACTTCATTGAATGTGGTCCATACTTAAAGAGACATATTTAATATTATACAAAATATAGGGAGAGAATTGTACGACTTTAACGAGTTTGTATAATGATATTTCCGTACCTATCTTAACATTTCTTTATAATTAAAGATATTTAAAAGGACACCTTTAAAAACAATGACAATAATAAAGTACATTCGATACACTTTTATTCAAATAAATTACCCTTAAAAAAGTAATTTAAATATATATATATGTCGTCACTCCATTTCAAACAAAGTATTAAATTAATTTTAATTTATTTTTAAAAAATGTAAAAAAATAAAAACACACATACTCGTACATACATATGTACGTATATTTGTATATACCCATCAAGCAACCTAATTTGTTATGTCGGTTGAGTGCTTTTGCTTTTTCATGGTTTTTTTTATCTATTTTTAAATAATATAAAATTATAAATTTATTTTTATATTTAACCATCACGTAATTCCATAAATTTGACGCTTAATCAGTATATATGAAAATTTGCAAAAAAAAACAGTATTGGAAACAGATTAAAAAAAAACAAATTTAAGATAATATCAGTAGTTCTCAAAATTAGTCACGTTTACGTTAATAAGCGTGATCTTTCTCCAGTGTTTTTTTTTTTAAACATAAATGAATATATTTCATAATTATTTATATATATTTCAATCACATTATTTCCACGCGTGGTGATAAATCTCACTTTTTTACATGGAAAAAATATTTTAAATATATGCTTTTTACGTTTGATGGAGTTTTCCTTCGTACTACGGGAATATGAATACCCCTATTGTATTTTTTCAGTTAGCCAATCAGCAATTAGATGTAGTAGTAAAGTTTTACAGGAAGATATTCAAATGAACGTTAGCTCGTTTGCGATTGGCATTGTACTGCTCTATTGAACTGTGAAAATGGAAATGGCTGGATTTTTCATGCGAAAATCGTTCTCGAGCGCTACGTGCTTTTTAAACCGACTAATCTTTTTTATTTTCAAAGTTATTACACGATATCGTCTAACATTGGGAAAACAATTGTTCGAACTGATGGTAAAATAAAACAAAAAAAACCTTTTGAAGTCTATATCAACAAAAAAATTGTAAAATAAAAAAAAAACTAACCAACCAACCATCATGGACGGTAAAAAATAATTAGAATTATGGCTGTATTTACTCAAAATTAAATAAAAATTTTAATTAAAAATTGATAGCAATTGTGCCACAAAGTGACTGCCGAATAGAGGTGTTCCTAGTATATCAGTCACAGGTACAAATACTATTAAGTCAAGAGATCATTATATCGTGATACTTGTATGGACCTGTAATACGTACAATATACTAGCCACTAGCCACTAGTCAAATCTCACAAATCTGTTTCAAACGAATATAACCAACGATAACATTGTCATAAAATATAAAACTAATTTTAGCTTATCAATGAATTGCTAGCCATTTGTTTTACATTGTATATTGTAAAGCTATCTCTTTCTTAGTCTATTGGATTATTAGAAATGAATGATCAAAAGAGACAAATATACATGTCGATGTCAGTCATGGCGTGTTAAATATCGCTAGGCTCAGGACTCACTGAGTTCAGAAATACGCGGAGATACGAAGTATCACAGATATTCCGATATTAAATAATTTAGAGTACCGCGTACCGCGGTGGCGCATAGTACGAGATACGGGGAGCATGAGCCAGAGTCTACCAGACTAGTGTCTGGTAGCAGCAAGCTTATCCTAGTATCTTGACATGGTGATATCGGTAATAGCGGATATCGCTAAGTAGCAGTCTAAACACACCACTACTGCCGAATCAATTAAAAAATAAAATATCATCATAACACGGAATTATTTTGAGCTTTATTTCAAAAGAACATAATAGTATAGACTTAAAAAAATAATATTTAACCTTAAAAATAACAAATTCAACATAAAATGTTAGTTCAGTGCACAAATACAATATTAAAGCTTCATTTTCCCTGTAACAATAAAGAGGTTTCGAAAGATTTAAATAAATCCAAATATAAATATATATATATATATATATTTATATACATATGTTTATATAATATATATATATATATATATATATATATATATATATATATATATATATATATATATATATATATATATACATATGTATATATATATATATATATATATATATATATATATATATATATATATATATATATATATATATATATATATATATATATATATATATATATATCTATATATATATATATATATATATGTATATATATGTATATTTATATATATAATAATGTTTGATGAAACTAATTACTATTTTTTTCTTATTCCAGGAATAGAAGGGGAGTACGAGTATAACGATAGTCAAACAAACGAACTAATAATTTCATGACGTTAAATTGTGCGAAATGAAAGCATTGTGTATTCTAACACTGCAGTGAAAATTGTTTTACAACAATGGAACAAATTGTTCAAACACAGTTTAATAAGAGCAAATATTTGTTCAAGTTAATTGTTCGACGCCGCGCGGGCCGTAAGTTATAATATTAAAACAGTGACGAAAAGTTAAGTTCAATGATAACAATGAACCCGTGTTTGGAGGACTTAAGTGGAAAAATGTGCGAGGATAATAAATGGTGTTTGAAAGTCTGTAGGACAAGTGGACGATTTGTTTCGAGAGATAAGCGTGGCGGACGGGTCGCAAATCGTGGATGGATTAGGGGAACGACCGCTCCTAGAAACGCAAAAAGCGGACCATCCGCTTCGATACGCGCAAATAATGGACTGTCTACTACAAGACAAGCAAACGGTGTAGTGTCTGCTTCGAGAAGCGTAAGTGGTAGACTGTCCACATCGAGACCCACAAACAGTAGACGGTCTGCCTCGAGATACTCTCACAGTGGACACACAAATATGAATCTACTTCCAATCCTGTTCTCCCTCTCTCTCTTCTGCGGGGCCATTAGGCTCGGGCTGTCGGCGAGCTGCAAGGATAACACGCCCTTAAACGAGAGGGTCAGAAGGGCGGAAATCGTGTTCAGGGGCGTGTTCATACCGAACGAGCATAAGGTAAGAAGCTCCAGGCCATAAATTGTAATTTTAATAATAGATGGTCCATTTAAAGCCGAAACTTGCAAGATTTAAGGTTTGGGGGTTTTTAACGCTGATTTAATGACTTTAATTGATGGAGCTTTAAGAGGTACTAAAAACTTTCGTTTCAGGAATTTTACATTAACCAAACAATATTTCACAAACAGTAACCAGAAAACGCTTTTAACTTAGTTATTTTGTGAAATGTATAGGCTTTTATTAAATAATTTACATCTTTCGTATTTATCATTAAATACACACGATAGTATGGAAATACCCGTGAATGTAAACACTTCAAAACAAAGGCCTTTGAAATGTAGTAATTACAGTAAATTATTTTAATTTAATCTTCCTGACGAACCTTGTGTTGTTAACAATTAAGTCATTATAAGAGTATTTATACAAGACAATACATCAGGCACTACTATTTTAGAGATATTCAAATAGTTACAATTATGTTACTATATATGACATGCTTTTAAAGCAAATGGTTTCATTTTTATCGTCCTCAAAGTTTTTAAATTTGCTATTCAATATGAAAATCACAATGTAATACAAATTAAAAACTTTTTCACATTTTCTTTTAACCTTCAGCGAGATTACTCGACTAGGTACATTGTATAACCAATTGATGGAAACTTCCTAAATCATTTTCTTTTCTCGGCAGGGCGGCTCTGAATAAATCTTTTTCGGTAATATTTCATCACCAAAAACGAACTTTGGCCAAAAGAATTTATCCCCTACCTGAAATTAAGCTATGCCCAAGAATTTTAACCTATTCAATTTATTCAATTTCTGCTTTCAAAGAAATACTTTCGGCAGTTATACAAATCCCGATTAATTTTTTCCCGGTTAAAACAATTAAGCCTTATCGATTCACCCCCTTGGCGAGCGAAACTTTACTAATCTAAGTAATACTTTCAGGAACACGGCGTGGTTTTTTCCCTGGAAACAGTCTACAAAGGAGCTGATCAACTGGCGCAGCTCAGCGCCTTCTCCGGATCTCCCTATAACACGACTGACAGGTAATACACCAAAATTCCTTTGAAATCTCAATTTTTTTATATTTCTTTGAAGATTTAAGGCGGACAATAACTCAATTAACATTTTTCTTTCCGATGTGCTCTCGTTAAGTTGATCCATCAATATTCACATTTTGGGTGTGTCCAAATACTTGTTCAGATATCTGGGTTTCTCCATAAAGGAGTTATTTTTCCATTTTTTCCATTTTAATATACATATATGTAGTAAAATATGGAAATCTAGGTACTTACATGGCTTAAATACATCAACAACATTTAAAGTGTGTCCAAATACTTATTCACAAATCTGGATTATCTCCAATTAAAGGAGTTTTTCATATAATTATTAATATTTCATCTCACCAATAGATGTCTCTAGTAAAGTTCTAGTGATTCAAGAACAATGTTTAAAATTGGTTCATATATATTGAACTTCCAAGAATTTGAGTAGTGTGGTTGAAAATAATGGGTAGAATTGGTGAATGTTACATGTGTGTAAAGTGATCACTTAAACCAGCCTATGACGGTCGTCAGCCCCGTAAATGCCCAGACTTCTATATTCTTCTCCATCTTTGATGAGATGTCAAAAATTAAATACATCAACTTTATGGTGTATTTTATATGTTGTACCTCGTTTTATTTTAATAGGCACATACTGGTGTTTGAACATTTTGAGTGTGCCTAAATACTTTTTCAGAAATCAAGGTTTCTCCACAAATGAGTTTTATTTATATTTTTGACATCTAAACATAGAGGAAGAATAATTTGGAAGTCAAGGTTAAGTGATCACTTAACACGCGTATAGCATGCACTAATTCCACCCATGATTGATGGTTGTCACACACAACCGTCAATTGGTTATCACACTACTCAATTTTTGGGGTCGTAGATAATTATATTGATCTCATATAATATAACTCGTAATTCAGTAGGTACATGTGAGTTCACAACGTTTTTACGTGTTTTTTGCAATTTATAATGTGACCACATTATTTAACAATATTTGGAGTGTGTCTAAATACTTGTTTAAAAATTAAGGTTTCTCCACTAATGAGTTTTTTTTACATTTTTTACATCTTAATATATAGGGTCCGCCATCTAAAGTTTTTTTTTTCAACTAGTGCTTATTTCGTGAATGGTAACACTTAGCTCATGTCTGATTTGACAGATAATTAGTTTTATCCTTTCGCTAAGCGAATATGGTTGTGTATACGCTTGAACAACGCTGGGAAATATTGCGACATTCGACTTACAGAAGATGCCGATTTTGCCAAAAAAATCATCTTTTCGGATGAAGCTCATTTTGATCTTGGCGGGTATGTAAACAAGCAAAATTGTCGTATTTGGGACACAGAAAACCCGCACGCATACATTGAAAAGCCGGTACACCCAAAACGAGTCACTGTTTGGTGCGGATTTTGGTCCAGAGGCATAATTGGGCCATTTTTCTTTGAAAATGAGCAAGGAGTGGCCGTTAGTCAATGGCGATCGTTATCGGGCCATGTTGAACGGATTTTTGTTCACAAAAATTAAAGAGGAGGATATTGGCAACATTTGGTTTCAACAAGACGGCGCTACGTGCCACACAGCCGAAGCTACACTCGATGTTTTGCGCCCCATTTTCAAAAAAAAAATGTTATTTGGCGGACCCTATATATAAAAAAGAATATAAAAATCTGGATATTTACAGAGCTTACCTGCTTGACCTATGGTAGGCTGGTTGAGTGATCACTTTACACACGTGTAACATTAACCATTCTACCCATGATTGAAAACCACGTTTCTTATATTTTTGGACTCCTAAACATTAATCCAAATATTTTTTTAAAATAATGACTTCAAAGTGAAGATAAAAAATAACTCTTTAATGAAGATAATCCAGATTTGTGAACAATTATTTGGGCACACTCAAAATATTTTAAATATGATATACATATATGCATACTAAAATTGTGAACGTTTATAAAGTTATCACTTAACCAGTCCATGATAAGTCGCAAGCTCTTTTAATACTCAGATTTACATACCATTCTTCATCTGTGTTGAGATGTCAAAAATGATCCATTAATATTTCCGAATCCTCGTCTTTCTCTCGCGTTAATTGTACAGGCGCTGCGTCAATATTCAGAGTTGTGTATTTTAATCTCCTACAGTGGGGTATTTGCAGATCGTTAATCATTTATCTGCCACCAGATGGCGCCGGTGTTGGCTGTTAAAAGGAGAGCGAGAGGAGAGCGAAAAAATATTGGTTTTGATCTCGAGAAAACCGCGTTAGGTGGTATTCAATTATGAGATTAACACTCCGCTACCACGCAAACACGTGTCGCTTATTAGATTTGACGAAGGTAGCATAACACAAATTCAATTGAGGAGAAACAAACGCGAGAAAAGAACGAAGTAAATTGTGTTGTATTAATCCGTTTGTCTTACTTATTGTTATTCGCTGTGCCGTAATAAATAACGGTTGTGATAATCTTTTCTCATGCTGAGAACAAAAATGAATTCTCTGATGAAGACCGGAGTAATACTGTATATCTCCCGCACATGAGGCGTTAATATATGAGGAAGATTTATCATATTAGCCTCACATTAATATAACAAAACAATTGTTCATAACAGATCACCACCAATGCATATTTCGCACACATTTTATCTTTTATCTTTTGATTGTAGGAAAAAAGAACTGCTTTAATAATAAAAAGTAAACAAGGAAACCTACAATATTTTCAATGAGTGATATTTTCAATCATTGATATTTTCAAAATGATATAATTTTGTTTAGCTTTGTTTACTTTTTTCAGTCAATAATTTATTATGTTTAACAAAATTTTGAGTGTGTCCATATACTTCATAAAAAATCTTGGTTTTTCCATTAAGGGTTGTCAATCATTTTATAGTGGTGAATGCTACACGTGTATAAAATGGCCATTCAATCCATCCCTAGATGAAAACCCAGGTTTTCATGTTTTACTTCATATTTGTTGGGACATCAATACATACAATACTGATTGTATTGTATGTATCAATCAAAGGAGTGTGGTCCCGTGGTTAGTGTCACCCTTGAGTCAGAGTTTCTCGGTTCAAACCCACTCTACCACAATTTTTATACCTATCTCTAATAATGAGCTGATTAGGCTTACATAAATAAAATGAAATCGAAGTATTTTTGTGAATAATAAAAAACACAAATATTTCAATTAAATATATTAAAATATATCCATTATCTGAATTTTTTCTATAATAATGACACCAAAATAACATTGTTAGAAAAGTTTTATAAACGTTATTTAATTACGAACTTGTGTTATTTTACAAACTGGGAAACGCCTAATATTTTGATTTTCAATTAATATGCAGTTTATATTTTGACCAGTTATTTTTATTAACAGCATTCAGATCATGCATTCAAATTTTAAAAAAGTCTACGTTAAATAAAAGCTTTCTTAATCCAATCAAAGATAGCTGTTATGAACTCAAACATTGGAACGTGATAAGATTAATCATATTCGAGTATGTATGAATTCCTAAAAAAAATGAGTAGTTTGGTTATCAATCATACGTAGAATGGTGAATGATAGACCTGTGTAAAATGATCACCAGTCTGTGATAAGTCGTAAGCCATGTAAATACCCAGACTTTCATATTCTTCTTCATTGAGATGTCAAAAAATATATAAATGACTCTTTAGTGGAGAAACCCAGGTTTGTGAATAAGTATTTGATATCACTCAAAACGTTATTAAGTATGTGTCTTTTAAAATGAAACGAGGTACAATATACATAAATACAACAACTTTGTCATGTATTTATTTTTAAACATAAATTTATCTCTTTTCCTTACCTCTTTCCCTTCAATATACAAAAGTATCTCTTCTAATTCATGAAAACACAAAGCGACAATGAAAACACAAAATGTTTATCACATCGTACGTTTTCAGTTGAAATATCATATTTCGGAATTTTCGGTCCTTATAAGTACACATAATACGTAGAATGAAGCGCTTTAAAGATTGTGTAACGTGAATCTATTCTGAAGACCTAGAAATACGTTTTATCTTGAAGAGAAACCTGAATCTTGGGTCTTTCACGCTGCCGTATATGGATACTCTTTCTAAAGACGGCTTCGAATGGGATAGGCCTATTTTCACAATTTATTTTCCGTCGCGCCAGCGTTTCAAAAGTGAGATTTAAAATAAATACACGAGTAGCGGTTAGGCTGTTCAGAAATGTGCTTCAGCCCTAAGAAACTACTTTTACGTAAAGATATAAAGCTCATTCATACTTAAGCCGAGTTTTTTTTCTTTAACAAATCTCATGAGACGTTATACTAGAAATAGTTTAAATTATAAAAAAATTAAATGTAAATCATACAACCAGAAATACGATAAAATTAAATGAATACAACATACTTATACAATGAATTAAATATCTTTTATCAATCACATACTTACGAATAGTTAATGTATTTGTCTTATTCGTCTTGTCCTTTTGTCTTAATAATATGCCACTAAATCTGATTCTTACACTCTATTGCCTCATCAATTTTGTCATCCGCGTACCTTTTTTTGCACATCATATCTCCAATTTAAATTTTTCTTTTTCAAAAATAAGAACCGCTGATCGTTACCTCTTGAGAAAATTTTAATTCTTGGGTGAATTTCGAAAGAAGGGGAAAGCATTGTCAAACGAAGATAAAGTTGAGTAGGTTAAAAAGTTACCTAATTTAATGTACCAAATTACGCCCTGCAACAATGCGTCAAAGGTTTTATCAAATTGATGATTTACGAGAGAGTTTTGAGGGGAGGCTTGCCGCGATAAATGGCTGACAGAAATATAATAAACGACTCGGTCGGCCCGTCTCGCGAGGTAACTGGGTAATTTCCTCCAATATTACAAAGTGATATCTGATATGAAGCGTGAGATGATGATGAATTAGACCCAAGTACCTATCTTATTAAGATAAG
Source organism: Brachycentrus maculatus (assembly GCF_059751285.1). Lineage (NCBI taxonomy): Eukaryota > Metazoa > Arthropoda > Insecta > Trichoptera > Brachycentridae > Brachycentrus > Brachycentrus maculatus. The sequence continues at coordinate 34,115 of NW_028282639.1, forward strand.
CACCGCGAAAAATTCTGTTTTACTTCCGTTTTCAGTGTTCAAAAGTAATAATGATGGCAACATCTGCCCTACGGAATTTTCGCTTTCAGCAATTTTTCAGATTAACTCGCTTCGTAGGATTTAGTTTTTTTTTGTGTTGAATAATGTTACCTTTCCGTATAATAAAAAGAGATGAAATATTTCTGTATGAAAAAAAAGATTTCTCACTTTTACTTACTGTTGAGTAATATATCCAAAATTAAACAAGGTTTATTGGATTGAATTCTACACTTATTTATGTACATGTTAATATGTGGCGCGTTTCGTCTTATTAAGACATTATCTAACACTCTGGAGTGTTTGATTATGTCTTAATAAGACGAGATGCGTCACATATTAACATATACATAAATAAATGTAGAATTCAATCCAATAAACCTTGTTTAATTTTGGATTTATTACCCAACAATTCAATGTGGAATTCTACCAACTGTCTGCAGTTACAATAAATATACTTTTACTTATTTCTGTTTAATATATATAATATATTTATATATATTAATATCTTATAAATAAAACACATTTTTTATTGATACCTTTTTAATTGCCTTTATTTCTTTATTCAAAACCCAATTGTTTGTTTGAGTTAATAAATTTAATGATTTATTTTTATGTAATCAGATATTTGAATGAAATGACAGCTGGATGAATTTATCATATTAAACTATTGATAATTAATATCATGCGATTTAAAACATGAGGGTTGAGTTCCAGATTAAGCAGTTATATTAACTGATGAAAATTTATTTCATATTTCTACATTAAATATGTTATAAGATTATAACCAATATTTTTAGCTTTTCTACTTAATTTTTATTTGACCAGCGACCGGGTTTTGTCGTTACCGACATCATCAGACTGGTGGGAGGCTATATAAATTGTTATATTATACATAAAACAAGGCAGGAGTTGATAACCATGATTTGATATAATTTTGTTGAGAAATTAATTTAATTTGAGTGAATTTAAGTCAAATCAAATTATATATATAGTTATTTCAAATTAAATTAATTCCACAAAAAAAATATATCAAATCATGTTTATCAACTCCTGCCTTGTTTTATATATAACATAACAATTTGTATAGCCTCCGACCAGTCTGATGATGTCGGTAACGACTAAACTCGGTCAAATAAAAATAAAGTAGAAAAGCTAAAAATATTTGTTTTAATCTAATAATATATTAAAATGCAATTCCATCACAAAGTATCAGTGGATAATATAAATCTTTTAAAAATATGTATCTTAGTAAAAACACATCAAAAGTTAATTGAACATATCAAAAGAAGATTTGTAAAATATTATTCTGTGTCACATCATTGACATCTGTTCAAATATCTTCAATATCATTTTGAAAATTTTCCAATTTTTTCCGAAAACATTAGTTTTAAAATCAGAGGGATGAAGACATGAGGGAGTAGACATTTATTTGTGGGAGACGAGGGTGTAGTTGAATGGGATTTATGTACATCATAAATAAAATTTTACTAAAAAGATACTTTTATTAAGAACATATTATTTTTTGACATCTCATCAAAGATGAAGAAGAATATGGAAGTCTGGGCATTTACGGGGCTGACGACCGTCATAGGCTGGTTTAAGTGATCACTTTACATACGTGTAACATTTACCAATTCTACCCATTATTGACAACCACAATACTCAAATTCTTGGAAGTTCAATATATATGAACCAATTTAGAAACCTTGTTCTTGAATCACTAGAACTTCACTAGAGACATCTATTGGTGAGATGTAAAGAAGCTTTTTTACTAAGCAGAAACTCTTATATTAGTATGTGAGATCCGAATCCTGGATTATAATCACACACATGAGTAACGCCAGAAAATACTATTTTCATTTTTATTATTAAGCTTATAATTTGACCAGATAATTTATTTACAACATTTTGAGTGTGTCCAAATACTTGTTCACAAAATCTGGATTATCTCCAATTACAAGAGTTATTTTCATATTATTTTTTGACATCTCATCAAAGATGAAGAATAGCAATGTTAATAATAATGTTATTCTTCTTCATCTTTGATGAGATGTCAAAAAATAATATGAAAATAACTCCTGTAATTGGAGATAATCCAGATTTTGTGAACAAGTATTTGGACACACTCAAAATGTTGTGTATTAAGAACGTTTTAAAAGTTATCTTCATTGATTGAATTCATATTTTATTTCAAAGTCATGTATTTGACGATGGTTTTACTGTACATTGACACGGATATATCATCTGATATTCATCTGGTATTTGTCATATTCTTCAATTCCTTATTATGAGTATTAAAAGGGCACTGCGAGGATTCATTGGGGCAGTCGAATGTATTTTAAATAAAAATGAAGGTGAAAAAGTATGCAATGGAAAGGGAATTCGGTGTGGTGTCTAACTACAGTTGTTTTCGTCAACAGGTGAATAGTAAAAACTCGAATTAGTAACACATTAAATTTGTAATACATTGAGTTTGCAACACATTAAATTTGTAACAAATTGAATTTGTCACCCATTGAATTTGTATCTCTTTCAGGCAGGTGAACCTGAGCGTGCCGGCAGGGCTGAGGTCCTGTTTCGCGGCGCAGCCCCGCACCAAGTCCGGCGCGGCGCCGGCCCCCCGGGGGCTGCTGGTCGTGGCGCGCGGGGGCCCCCTTAGGGCCTCCGCCCCACCCCGGCTCTGGTCAGAGCAGCTGGAGTCTGCGATTCTGCACGAACTGGGTAAGGCGACACTACTTTGAAAATTTTGAAACTTTTAAAATTGAATGAGTCTCCATGGAAAATATATGGGTAGATATAGATTTATACATGTACATTTATCACCCAATAAGTCTCAAAAAAAGAGTACATTGTTTTTAAATGCTCGGCTTTATTCATAAACATACTTTCAATTACAAGTGTTACATTTCTTGCAGCGCTCCGTAAACTCTTTGAATCTGTGTAAACCAACTGTCAGAATGCCATAATTTTTTTTGACACTATATGTGTGAATGTATATTTATACATATATGTATATATATATATATATATATATATATATATATATATATATATATATATATATATATATATATATATATATATATATATATATATATATATATATATATATATATATATATATATATATATATATATATATATATATATATATATATATATATATATATATATATATATATATATATATATATATATATATATATATATATATATATATATATATATATATATATATATATATATATATATATATATATATATATATATATATATATATATATATATATATATATATATATATATATATATATATATATATATATATATATATATATACAATATATATATATATATATTATATATATATATATATATATATATATATATATATATATATATATATATATATATATATATATATATATATATATATATATATATATATATATATATATATATATATATATATATATATATATATATATATATATATATATATATATATATATATATATATATATATATATATATATATATATATATATATATATATATATATATATATATATATATATATATATATATATATATATATATATATATATATTATATATATATATATATATATTTATATATATTTCATCCAATAGAGGGTTCATTGTCTTGTTATAAAATATGTAAATACAAAAAAATATATACATATCTTAAAATTACTTTATAATAAATAAAACTATCACAAAAATGCAATAAAATATATTTTTCGTATTTTTTTTAACAGTGTACTATCGTGCAAATAATTCTTAATTAATTTATGAGTTTGAAATTCCCGAAACTTTAATGAAATAATATAACAAAGTTTATTTTACTCGTTAAAGGCCACTTTTTTATTGAAATTTATTGTAACACGTGTCTTTGTGAATTTGATACCATAAAAGTGGTATTTACCAAGTAAACATTGCATTTAAATATTATTAAAAAAAAACAAATATTAAAAAAATTGTCGATGTCATGTATCCTTATTTTATAAGACATTTCTTAATGTTATTTTTTCTCAATATGCTTTTTCTCTTGATAATTGCAAGTTAGATAGATGCAAATTTTAGTCCCATTGTTTGGTTCGTCGTGTTGATATATTGTACTATAATATACGAGACATGCGTTGTATCCAATTAATTTGTAATAATACCGTCAATATGTCTAACCATGAAAATGAATTGACTCTCGTATTATTGTACAAATTCCAGTTATCTGAAGTTATAATTTCGGAATTTTGCCGCTTGGGGCGCATCGGTTTTCCAGGAAAATTGCATTATTGGATCAGAAAACCGCATCCAAAACAAATAGTTCAACTCTCAGCACAGTTAAAGCGACCGCATGCATAAGTATTATAGACGATCACGATATTACGATAATAAAGGTTTATCGGTAATGCAGCCATTGGCGTTATAAAACTGGTAAATAACCGTAACAATTAGCTTTAATTTTAGGGGGATATAATGGTTTGTTTATACGTTTTAAATACAGTCTGATTTTATTTCACGATATTATCTAGTATAAAACTTTAATGCTACGTTGCGATTTGTACCTAAAAAATAACGTTTCGAACGCAATTTTTGTATCGTACTGTTTATCTAATTAAAAAAAATATGTTCGAAATTGTAAAGCAATTCTCAGATTGCTTTAAAATTTGAATATAACGTTTAAGTTCATAGAAACACTTATTTTTACTTATTTAAAATGAAATAAAAATACTGTTATAAATTTTACTGTTGTTAGGTGGAAACGTGGACTATCGGGTAAGCAGAACGGGGGTGGCTATTTTTTAACTCTAATGCATAGAATTGACATAGGAAGGATATACGTAGTCTGAATGCAGTTGAAACGCGATCTTTCAGACGAATGTGTGGTAAAACTATGTATAATAGATGTTCGAATGGTAATATAAGGAATGAATATAAGGTTGAGATAAGCATTACAGATGAGATAAGCATTACAGATAAGCATTACAGACGAAACCCGGTCGCTGGTCAAATAAAAAAAAGTGGAAAAGCTAAAAATATTGGTTTTAATCTAATAATGTTTTAATCTAATAATATATCATTACAGATGATATTAAGAGAGGTGTGTTGAGATGGTTTGGGCACGTGAATCGAATTAGTAAAGAACGAACAGTAAAATAAATTTATATGGGTATACAATAAAATAATATATTGAAGTTTTCTCGTTCTCTTATTTCAAAGGTTTAAGCAGGAAATGAGTGAATAAATCAATGCGGGAGTTAGTTAGAAATTTCATTAACATATATACTTATGTACGTTTAAATCTACTGATGTCAGATAGCAATTAGGTAGATGGTACAAAGTTTCACTCCTAACTAATACTTTACTTTACGATCTACGTACATTTGAACGAACGTGGAATGAGAGCAATCGTTTGAAGTATTTATTATCTAAAACAAAGTTAAAACACGTAATTCTTAGCGAGAAGTAAATATTAAATATTCCGTAGTAATGACTTTACAAACGCCTGTTTTCAGCATCCAAGCAAAAGACATCCTTTTAAGTTAATAAGTCAATAAACTTTATTTCAAAATTTAAAAATGATTATTTTGCTTAGCTCGATGAACTTTTTTTGTCAAAAATTAATTATTATTCACCTTTTCAGACAATCGATCGTTCACCTTATGCATGATTTCAATAAATGTATCAATATTACAGGTTAAAATTTGAGATGAAATGTCCATCTTGAGTGGCGTCTTCTTTTATATTATAACGATAGAAGTTTCACTTCACCTATAATATATTTTTAGTCAATTAGAACCATGAGTAAGTCTAAACGTTCCATTTAAGTATTTTTGTGGTAGTAATTAAAAACGATTTAATTGTGTTTTTATTAAAATTCAAAAGTAATATGATTAGCAAAAATTATTGAAACCGAAATTATAAAACGTTTATTAGACCAATAACAAAATTAATAAATTGATTATCTAAGACTAAAAATACTACCGCCTCCGTAGTGCTGTATTCAGCACATTTGTCTACCACTCTGGAGGTCCAGGTTTGATTCCTGATTGGGTAAAAATAAATGGAACTGATTTTTATTCTTATATTTATTTATTATTACCTTGACCTGGTACCTGAAACGTAGCATGATTAACTTTCATTCGTGTTAAAAAAATACTAAGACAATACTGCTTCTATACAATTCAGTGCGCCATTGCGTGCGAAGGGTTTCAGAAAAAAATATTTTATTTTATATGTCAATTTTTTTATTTCATTTTTTAATATTGTAAATTTTATATAATTTTTAAATAATTGATTTGGTGAGATTTAAGATAGAAACTTATTTTATTTTGTTGAATCTCATTAAGACAATAAATAGTTTTTAAAGTGTCAATTTCATATTTTTCATATATTACAATTTAAAAATATTATTGTTTATTTAAAGTATACAAAAATACATCATCATTTTCCAATGCAAGATGAGCATTTTAAAACCTCATTTTAAAGCGCCATGGGGGAAAATTACATCAATTTTAATGCTGTTCTAATTTGAACATTACCATTTTTGACTTTGTATTACATCCTGGGGTAAAAACACGGCGGATATATATTGATAGCCATATTAGGACCATTCGAACTTATCAGAGTGTTTTGTTTTAAAATCTTAATTGGTAATATCTGAAAAGCTCATCAGGATGATAGGGATATTTTTGTTCAATTCTAGTAGCAAGTTGAAAAATAATAGCTTAAGTTATATTGGGTTAATTTTTAATTAGAACACATGTTTACTTGAATATGTGAAATGGAGGCATCGTGTTATATTCACATTTTCATTATAATACTATCCGTGCAACCTTAAAGCAAAGTTAGGGATGATAAAATTGGAAAATTATGTATGGTTATGAATTAATAAAATTCAAGCAAGGTAAAATGCCTCGAAACTGATATTAAAATTTCAGACTTTTTGGTGTATTTCTATTGAAACTTGGAAGAGTAATTCGCCCTAATTATAAGGACCTTCGAGTTCTACCTCATGTGATGCTTAAAGTAGGAACGTACAAAAAACATTTTTACTTATTTCGAATTTGATGCGTAAAATGGTAATCAAAATTACTATCATGCAAAATGTATATTAAGTTATATACCCTTGAATACGTCCGTAAATTGATTATTAAAAGATGAGTTAGTACAGTTAAAACATTTAGATCTTTATCAAATCTTAAATCTGCCTCCTTTTTGTGCTATTCCACTATTTATACAGTATAGTACACATACATGTATATTTAAAAAGGTAAATTATTTTCAAATGAACGCTAAATTAAATAAATTTTTGAAAGAGTAAAAAGAAACTTTTGTAAAAAAATATTTTGTGAATCCAAAATACAAAATTATCTTTAAATGAATGTTGAATGAAAGCATTTTATTGAAAAAAACAATTTAAATATTAATAAAATTCGAATGTTGAATGACGCATCTTTTTCATCAATATCTTTTTTTTTCGAATGATAAATTATAAGGTAAAATAAAAAAATATTAATAAAATAAAGAGCTTATTTTTATCTAATTTTTTAAAATAATTGAATAATATTATTCATAGAAGCGCTATTGATTGACCAAAATGCTTGTTTGTTTTATTTTATTTTAAATACGTTAAGTTACTTAAAAAAATCAACTAAACATTACTAAAAAATAAACGTTGGTTATAAATTAACTGAGATTTATTAAATGAGATATTGCACAAATAAATTAATTCACAAGGGTATTCATAATTATTATGAATATTACGAGTATGATCCTTATATACTTACTTTAACATTAATTAACTTTTATAATTTTGACTGGTTTCGAACCAAACAGCTTCTTCAATGGTAATTAGTACTTGCACTTGACTTTTATATGCAATATGCAATTGACAAAATTTAAAAATTTTGAAGACCTTGGATGACAGTATAGTTGATTTCACTTCATTCATTGAACTTAATTTAATATTTTGTATGTACAAACCACATGAGCCTTAGAAGCTTGCATATTTCATATCTAGGCTTAGAATAAAGATAAATAAATTAATTAATGACTGTTATCATTTATTATTCGCTACATTTTAAAAATATCGATTTTCGTTATTTAGTGAAAAATAATTCAATGTTAATTATATTCGTATTTATCCGCCTCTGTAGTGTAATGGTCAGCACGATCGGCTACCGTTCTGGAGGTCCCGGGTTCGATTCCCAAGAGGGTAAAATAAATATAAGTGATTTTTTCACTGTAATATTTATTCAATACCCTGGACTGGTACCTGAAGCGGAGGGCTGATCACCTTTCCTTCATGTGTAAACGATCAAGATAACACTGCGTTTATATGAAGCAGTGCCCTATGCACCATTGGGGTGCAGTAAGGGTTTTATTTTTATTATTATTTATAGAATCCTTGTTTTTAATTTCATTAATCAAGCAATAATCGCAATGATTTATTTGACAAATGAAAAACTAATAATGGCGATAAAGATACAATTAATCAAGTTGTAGCAAGAATTTGAAAGCCTCCCGGACTTTTAATTTACAAAAAAATAATACGTCAGGTGAGAAAGATAAAAAGGTAACTAATGTTTTTTTTTTTTTGTAAAGTAGATATAAATACTTTTTCTTATCTCTGCTATTGTGTTCCTTTCTCTGCCCTTATTTCTTGTGCGATGTTCTGTCGTTGATAAAACAGGATAAGTTTTTCGTGGGAATGGACCGTAGATTTATCGCTTTGACCCAAAGCAAAACATTGCTACGCAAAACTTAACCAACTGCCAATTAGAAAAAAAAAATTCAAATAATAAACGGCTGTATTTTCATCAATGTAAAATAAGTTTTTTTAAATACTACATTTATCAGATATAAAATAACCTACTGTACATATATATAACTACCGTTATATTTGGCCACCTCCGTAGTGTAATGGTCAGCACGCTCGGCTACTGTTCTGGAGGTCCCGAATTCGTTTCCCAGGGGGGGGTCAAATAAATAAAAGTGATTTTTTACTCCAATATTTATTCAATATTACCCTGGACTGGTACCTGAAGAGCAGGACTGATCATCTTTCCTTTATGTGTTAACGATCGATATAACACAGCGTTTTTGTGATGCAATGCCCTATGCACCATTGGGGTGCACATAAGGCTTATGTAAATATGAAGAATTTGTCACTGCTCTAACTGTCTATACATAAAATCACTTGTGTTGTTCCAGCTGGCGGTTATGTTTTTATAACCTCACAACAAAGAAGAAACGATATATTATTTTACTTCGTTTTATTAAATATTATTTTAAATAATATTTTGATTTTTAAATCAATACATGATCGCACTAGAGAAACAAACATGGATGTTAATATGGTATCAATTCAAAATCTCTTTGATTTGTGATTAGAAAAATGTTGACTCGTATTTATGTCAAATACAATATTCTTTAAGGTCTGTTTTTTCGATTTTTTATTATTACACAGAGCTTAATACATAAGCTCCTATTGAATTTGTAAAATAATGTACTTGACCAAATTTATATCAGAGAATAAAGTAAAATATGCAAAATTTGTTCATTAATAAAACTTGCCAACTTACTGCAAACAATGCTTTGAAATTTAATGAAATTTAAATTAAAACTTTTGGTTGGTATTTTGTTGCTTAACTCCGCACTATTCGGGGGTAAACTTCTGTTCACCGCTGGATTATTTATGACGCATAAATTAGCCAACAGTCATCACCAGTTGTGAAGTATTTATGGATCCAAACACTGGTTAACTCTGCAGTATAACACGTCCGGTGAACTTCCGACAGATCCTAAGTATGCATCAGCTACACGTGGCATCCGAACAGACTTCACAATTAATCTCGCAAGATTAACCGGACTTACGATATAAATGAAAACAATAATAATTTATGTGCTTTTGCATTAATGAAATCAGTACTTAATTCGTCAAGACTTTTTTATTACTTTAATCCTTTTAATACTAATAATAAATTCGTATATTAATTAATTTCGCAATCACCATGTGTGTGTAAAAATCCATTTTTATTTTGAAAATACCACTATTTATTATAATATATTTGGAAATG
>NW_028282640.1:0-40000 GCF_059751285.1 Brachycentrus maculatus
GATGTCTCTAGTGAAGTTCTAGTGATTCAAGAACAAGGTTTCTAAATTGGTTCATATATATAGAACTTCCAAGAATTTGAGTAGTGTGGTTGTCAATAATGGGTAGAATTGGTGAATGTTACACGTGTGTAAAGTGATCACTTAAACCAGCCTATGACGGTCGTCAGCCCCGTAAATGCCCAGACTTCCATATTCTTCTTCATCTTTGATGAAATGTCAAAAAATAATATTTGTATTTTATTTTATTTTAAATATTTTAAAATATGTCAAATTATGTAACGAGTGTAAGCCTATAAGATTCATTTGGCATATTCATTATATAAATTACGATAAAAATGTGGAGATCTTCACCAAAACGTTACATTTCCATTTTATATGATTTTAAGTAATCAGAAATTCTAGCTTGTAAACTTGTTACGTTTTGGTGCTATTTAATGATATAATATTGGTTTAGCATAGGATTGTTCACGTTTTGTCGTAACTTTAATTAAGATTTCAAAAGAATACAGTAAACAGAACAGATTTGTATTGTTTATATTTGAAGCACTAACTTTGTGATTTTCCATTTTATAATTAATATGTAACCTTTTTTAAAAATCACTCTACATTTTAAAAGAAAATTACATTTCAATCATAATTGTGCAATATTGGAAATGTAATTTTTTGGTGAAAACCTTCACAAATAAGAAAAAAAACTTGACTTATGAAAAGGAGTACCAGTAAACTGATAGTAAAATGAAGAGAAATAAGATATATTTATACAAGATTTTGAGTGTATCCAGATCCTTGTTCATAAATCCGGGTTTCTTCAATAAAGGTTAAATATTTTCGACATATCATAAATAAAAAAGAATATGGATATCTGGGTATTTACTGAGTTTATGACGTGTCATAGGCTAGTTGATGGACAAATTGGTGTGGTGTTCTATTCTATCTATCTACGCCTTCAGGACAGCATACCGATGTTTGTAAAGTTATTTTTTATTTCAAATATAAATTGTAAGTAACAAAGGAGAGATTGTTATTTCACAAAAAAAAACTTAATTTTCTTTGTTTCATTTACAGCGAGGAAATAAAATTTTCAACAAATATATATTTTTTACAAACCCTCATCTGCACCTCGATGGTGCATAAGGCACTGCATCATATAAACGCCGTGTAATCTTGATCGTCAACACGTGAAGGAACGGTGATCAGCCATCCGCTTCAGGTAATATTGAATACATATTAGAGTGAAAAAATCACTTTGATTAAAGCCCCCCCCCCTCTGGGAAATTAACCTGGACCTCCAAAACGGTAGCCAAGCGTGCTAACCATTACACTACGGAAGCGGGTAAATTTAAAAAAAAACTACGAATTGCAAAATTAAACAAACGTTAGTTAAACACCTACTCGTTTATACTTGATTACTTATTATAGCGATCTCAAACGAACCACTCAGATAATGCGATTATATGTTTTAAAATTAATCATTTTAAAATAAACGTGTTTCATATAATATTTCTTACTTTTAGGGACGTCGAGCACGATTTAACCCCATAATCTGATCGTTGTGTCAGAACGTAGTCTGTGGATAAGGGCGTTACGCGTAATGCGTCTGTATTTGTGCTTAGTTCGGGTAAACTCTGGTGGAGTAGGTCTATATGTACTACAGTTATCATGACAGCTTGGGTAAAATAAATATCAAAAAATGTCTTCATACCCATTATTACGAGCTATAAATATTATTACGTACCTACCCTACGAGTATAAATTTTAAGTCAATAATTTGCATACATACTTATTCAAAAATAAACAAACAGACCTGTGAAAAATGAATGTAGAATAAAATAATTAGTACCATTCTCTTAGTGCTTTTAATATGTTGGTGTATGATTTCGTTTATAAGTTTAAAAATTATTTTTGTTAAATGAAGCATAATTTTTATTTTATTTCTTAATGGGAAAGATTTTTTTTATAACACTTGAATAATCCACTGAATTGAGTTTTATTTTTATTTACGACTTGTTTCGAAAACGACACTTATTTTCATCTTCTGGTACAAATTAAAACTAACGAATAAAAATATATTTAGGTGTATATATAGGTTAATAAATATAGGTAGGGGGGTTAAGGAACAACATTTTTTGTAAAAGGAAACATTGATAATACTGGTGACGTATTTTGAAACAGTATATTATTAATTATTGTTTTATCTGAATTTAAATTTTTATGTATTTCTAAATTATCTAAATTATTCATGGGAAAGATATGTTTCAAATGAGTGATATAAATTTTCAATAATATCACTCATTTTAAAACATACCTTTCCCATATTTCTAATATTTAACTGAATTTGAATAACTTAAAACACATGAATTATAAAACATCAGATAACTCCATTTGTATAATTCTGCTATTTGTAATCTCAGATGGTAATTATAGGTAGAGCCTTACTTTCTGTTTTTTCATCCCCTGACTACCCTAGAATTAATTACTACCTAATATTCTTACCCCTTACCACTGCCTCGTGATTTATGCTGAAAGTGTGTCTGATTAATGCGAATAAATAGCGTGTTAACTGATTAACCCCTCAAGTGTATTCGGTTATCTTTAGTTGAATTGATTACATACAAAAAATAAGAAAAAATATTGTTTTATACAATAAGTTAATTTCAGATTTTTTTTAAAAATTATAAATTATAAGTCAAAGACATGGTTTGCGATGTTTGAATATGGTGTTGAGATTATTAAAACACGTCTCTCAAAATAATTTAATTATTACTCTTTCAATTAATTTCTTCTTCTTCTACTTCAGCTTGGTGTCGGCTTTGTGGCCTGTTTGTCAATTCCCAGCTGTTGATCTATCTCTTTGGTGATCTGTCCGGGAGTCATCTTCCTTGGGGTTCCGTACAATGCAATGTGGGGAGTCTGGATAGTTCCATTCTCCTCACGTGCGCATACGATTGTCTCCTTCGTTGCCTTCCTAGCCTAACGACATCCTTGATCTTGCATATTTCTCTTATCCTGGCGTTCCTTATTATGTCTCGTTGACTCTTGCCAGATATGCTTGTTATAGTCTTTATTTCTGGCACTACTTTATTGTTTGATTTTAAGTTGTGACTCTGGCCAGTGTCTGTACACGTCGGATTACTCAGTTTTTTGGACACGTTGTGCGTGGTAATGAGGGTAGCCTGAAAGTACTGCTCGTGATTGGTAGCTTGGAGGGGAAGATATAGAGAGAAAGATTCCTACACAATGGACTGATCAAGTTAAGACAGCAGCAGGTACGTCAGTGGTTGGAGCGGTATATGCAACGCAGTCAAGAGATAACTAGATAAGAGTCATTGCTTCCACAAGGGTCACAACACTCAGTAATGAGGAGTAGGAGCAGGAGTAGTAGTTAATTTGAAGAATGTTAATTTGGCAGGTTGTAAGCCCTGGGATCATTTTTTTCATTTGAATAGATAATATGTATTAAATTGAAACACCAATATACTTAAATATAATCTTTATTATCAAATTTTTCATGCGCACGTTCCAAATGACTTCTGAAACACGAATTCTTGGCGAATTATATAGGCAAGTAGGTAAGATTACTTTAGACTCCGATCTCCCCTTCAAGAGGAGAAAATATTTATTATGCAGATTACATGAAAAAATTTCAACATTCCCAGTCTCTTGCAAGTAAATCCCTATTGATTTGATTCGTTGAATCTAGGTCACGATATTTTTCACTTGAGGTATTACATCTAATATCTTATATCTATATATTTATTATATCTATATATATATATATATATATATATATATATATATATATATATATATATATATATATATATATATGTCTATATATTTATATATACATATATATATATATATATATATATATATATATATATATATATATATATATATATATATATATATATATATATATATATATATATATATATATATATATATATATATATATATATATATATATATATATATATATATATATATATATATATATATATATATATATATATATACTTATTAAAAAATTAAACCCTGAACTGAAAACAACAACGAAAGACATCATGTTTGTTCGATTAAACAATTTTTTGTTTCTAAGATATTGAATTTTTAGTTTTTAACTCTAATTTGATATTTATAAATGATAATTATAAAGTTTTATTTCATTTTATTTTATTTGACCAATAACCGAGTTAAATTGTTACAAACATCATCAGACTGTTGACCAGTCGGTAACCACGAAACCCGGTCACTGGTCTGATAAAATACAATTGGTAAAAACATTAAATTTGTTGTTTTATTACAAAAGATGCAGTTTAGTCAAGAAACATCAGAACAAAATTTAAATCTCATAAATTTGCATGTTTTAATAAGTAAGTATTGTAAATTAATATCAAGAAGGGCTCAAATTTACGTACATAAATGTACATAGAATTGAACTTTTCATCCTCAAACGACTCGTGTTTTAAATCAAAAATATAATACACACAATGTCAGTTCTAACATGGGTACTTACATGGTATATATATCTTCCTTTTAATGCAATAATATCCTTCATCCCAGGTTCTAACTCAAATATATTTTCCTGCTATATCCTTAAAACTGGAGAGCATGACTCATTATCCGTAGTCACATCCATTCGATGCGGTATCCTATGCACCACACTGCTCAAAAAAAGTGAAGGAGAAAAATAACGATAATAAAAACTTTCTATAACGCCTTCCATGGAAATGATCTCGAATATGAATAATTTAAATGCTTAAAAAAAACTTTATTAAAATGTATTAATATACGCAAAGATATAATCAAAATATGTTATATACGAATGAATAAATATGAATTTATCTTTTATTAATAGTATCCTTCAAATACAATGTTCAATAAAACGTTAAAAAATTTCAGCGAAAAAAAAACAATTATTTGATGAATTTGACATGTTTATCGAAGAAAAATCCGTCGGCAATACACCTTTGAAATAAATTAAAAAACCTAGCAAATAATTGTTACGCAAATAAAACGAAATACAACGGAACCTTGAAGTGTTAAAGACAATTTGCTAGATTAGGGCAATATAATTCCGTGTTAAAAGCTCATTCACGAATAAGCTATTTTAAATTAAGATTAAGCTCTCTTTGGGTCAGTCCATTTCGTTTCGTTATTTGTTTTACCTATATCATAAAATAAGTTTGTTTATCACATGTTTCATTTTAACTGTTAAATAAATTCCTAGGAAATTTTCATAACAATATTTTCATTCCTGGAAAAATATTGAGGAACTCAAACTTTTTATATGGAATTTTTACTAATTAATTAAATTTTTTTTTCATGAATTGATTTTGCAGGCACATTGTGGTAAAATCTATCCTTTTTTAATTCAAGTTTTACTTGGTAAATACCACTATTCCTTAAAATTTATAGCCATACGTGTTTTGATGAATTACGTATCATTTTTAAACGCACTTTTACGTATAATTACAATCAATTTTAATTTTTGCCTAGTAAGCAAGTTAGTTACAAAAAAAAATATTCAAATATTTCACACAAATGTGCATCAAAGCGGTTTATATGACGGATGTTTTTGTTATGGAAATAATATAAGGAAATAATGCAAGGCATAAAATTAAGAAAGGTGCGCTGCGATGATTCGAGCATGTGAATCAAATGGGTGAAGAAAGAACATTGAAAAAAAATATGGTCAGAATACACCTTGTCTCTATTTTTCACCGCTATCTTTTGTCCGCCTCCGTAGTGTAATGGTCAGCACGCTCGGCTACCGTTCTGGAGGTCGTGAGTTTGATTCCCAAGGGTGTTAAAATAAATATTAGTGATTTTTTCACTGTAATATTTATTCAAAATTACCATGGACTGGTACCTGAAGCGGAGAGCTAATCACCTTTCCTTCATGTATAAACGATCAAGATAACACTGCGTTTATATGACACAGTGCCCTATGCACCATTTGGGTGCAGATAAGGGTTTACTTTTACTATTTTTGACTTGCCTCTTCAACTCGGCATCTCGCTACAATGCATGCCGGAGATAATTTGCTCCACGTAGTTTAAGCGGGGTCGTCCTCTGTAGTTTGTGCCTTCGCACATGCCCTTTGCAATCGTAAGAAGTAAGCCTGGGTGTCTTATAGTATGGCCTATCCATTTGGCTAGCTATAATAATACCATTACTCAGACTAATAATAAAATCCGTCTGTAATTGTCAGAAAACTATGCCTAAGTTATTTACGATGCCTGCGTACTAGGATTTCTAAGGAAAGCACAAATTTTGCAGATCGTATTTTTCTGCCACGACGTTTCTCTATATCAGGCGATTTTTCAAAACTTTAGCGAAACAACTGATAACGGGAAAAGTTTATTGGACGCTTGCCTGGAATTTCTGTATGACATAATAAAAGCGTATAATTCAAAATAATGATATATTAATTACACTTATTAAATTTAATTCTGACATCTCAATAAAAATGATAAAAAATATGGAAGAATGGATATTTAAAGGGCTTACTACCTGTTATAGGCTGGTTGAGTGATCACTTTACACACGTGTAACACCATTCTTCCCATGATTGACAACAACATAACTCAATTTTTTGGAAGTCATACATGTATGATCCATCTTATGGTGTTCCGTGATTGTGTTCACAACAGCCATCTTTGTTTGGATTTAGAAAGCTTTTCTTAAGCAGATCAATATATCTAGGAGTTCCAAAAACTTCAGTAGTATGGTTGTCATCCATGGATAGAATGATGAATGTCGCACGTGTGTAAAATGATCACTTAACACGTCAATGACATTTTTATATAACGGATCAATAATTTTATTTTATTCTATTTCATTTTTAGTATACTGTTATTTCTTCTAGTATTGTTTTTATTTTTTATTTTTTCATGTATGCTAATTTTTATGGAAGCGAAACATGGAACTGGCAAAGGAAGGAAAAAAGCAGAGTGAACACTGTTGAAATGCGCTCCCTCAGACGAATGTGTGGAAAATCATTCTATGACAGAAAAAAACAAAGATATAATAAAGGAATGTAAGGCTGAACAAAGAATGATTGAAAAGATTAGGAATTGTTATTTGCGGTGGTATGGACATGTGGAGGAAATGAGTAATGAGAGAATGACTAAAAAATATATTTGGCGAATGTGAGCGGGAAAACAGAACGAAGACGACCGAAAAAGACTTGATCAATCAATCAGATCAATCAAAACCTAAAATCTGGTGGTATCAAAAGTCTGCGTAATCGGAGGGCATGTATGACTAGATGTATGGATGTGAAGGAGGCGAGGATCGTATGTCAGGACAGTAGAGTGTGGGGTTCCATCCTTTCTGCCTACCCCTGCGGGGAAACGGCGTGATGGTAGTAGCAGTAGTAGTAGTTGTAGTATTTTATATATTGTATTTGCCATATGAACCTTAGAGATTCACAAACATTAACTGAGGGTTATAAGTAAAGAATAAAAATAATTGAAATAAATAAAAATATTTTAGTATTTATTCCACCGGACAAGGGAAGACATATCAATATATAACTTGAAACGAATAATCTACCATTTTTTACACGGAAGAAAATATCTGAAGAGGGATTCTGGGTATTCTAGGGCTTACGATTTGAGACGAAGGATCGAAGTCGGATGACTCCATCTTCTTTCATATAAACAAGGTGCTTTATTTCAAGTCGAGGCACCTATCGTAAATTTATTAACGTATAGGAACATCTTCATATTCATAGAAAAATCAGGTGTAGGTACTGAAAAACATATATAATTACATAACCCAATGATGAAGCCTTATAAGGTTTAAAAATAAACATATAAACAAATTCCCTGGGATCAAAAGTCTCGAAGCTCCCGCACAAAGCTTGTTATTACCTGACCTCAAAAGTCATTGGCAGTAAAAAGTCATATAAACGAATATTTCAAGTAGATCATGTCGTTAAAGTAAAGTTGATGCGGTACATTTTATGTTTCACCCATAAAGTTCTCAAAGACAAGCGGTTTATGAAAGTTTATAACGGGCCTACTAAATTTAAGCTTAATAATAAGCTCACTCCAAGGTGCGGCTGTTAATCATGGAAATTGCTAAGTTAATAAAGATCCTGAACAAAAACACTATGTTCCAGAAACGTAATTTAATTAATTTGTCATCTATTATTCTAAGTGGTTTCGTGAGACAATAACAGGGAGAGTGATTTTATAAATTAACAAATTATATCAAATTAAACCAATTCGTTCTACTTCTGTAATTTTTAACTATCCTTTATTTCAAATTATGTGTTATTACAATGTGTTTCTCTGCATAGCGTTGAAGATAGCGCATTTTTCTATTTGATTTGTGACTATTATTTAAACAAGAGGTTTCATTAAAGAATGACAGTGGAGAGTGATATTTTTAATTAACGAATTAGGTATATTAAATAATATCAATTTGAGTGGGTTCGAACCGAGAAACTCTGACTTCGCCGCTGACTGAGTCCGCGATACTTACTACGGAACTACAACCTGACACAAATTAATATGTTTAATACAAATTAATGTGTTATATATATACATATATATATATATATATATATATATATATATATATATATATATATATATATATATATATATATATATATATATATATATATATATATATATATATATATATATATATATATATATATATATATATATATATATATATATATATATATATATATATATATATATATATATATATATATATATATATATATATATATATATATATATATATATATATATATATATATATATATATATATATATATATATATATATATATATATATATATATATATATATATATATATATATATATATATATATATATATATATATATATATATATATATATATATATATATATATATATATTTATAAATATATATATATATATATATATACATATATATATATATATATATATATATATATATATATATATATATATATATATATATATATATATATATATATATATATATATATATATATATATATATATATATATATATATATATATATATATATATATATATATATATATATATATGTGTATATATATATATATATATATATACATAAACATATTTATATATATATATATATATATATATATATATATATATATATATATATATATATATATATATATATATAAATTTATATATATATATATATATATATATATATATATATATATATATATATATATATATATATATATATATAAATAAATCATACTTGCGTATAAAAATGGTTTCGTTTCAACGTTTTCCTCGCAGTTTTTTTACGTCTAAGCATTAACCTTCAATTTAGCAACAGCTTACGTAACAACATTTGTATATCTGCCGGGGTATATGAGCGCCTATTGCTTGGTACCCTTTCGAGCTAAAAGTTGCCGAATATCTCATTTCAAAATCTAGCACTTTTCGTGGGTTAAAATTCTGAGTAAAAACACCCCGGCGTATCTTGTATCTGCAAATGACGTAGTTTCAGAATTATTCGTTTGGAGATTTTAGGCTAGTTTGCCTCCGATATATTCATGAAAACATTCACGGCAGTGATAATCAACAAAAAGTCCTGTATTTTGAACACTGACTAACACTAATAACATATTTACGCATTGATTTGAAAAATAATTTTAAAAATAACCAGTATCGCGTACATAAGAGGTATTTTGTGAATATCAGAAACAATTTTGCGTATAATCAGCGCATGAAAAGTGTGCGGGAACCGCGACACTATATTCGCACTATCTCACTCTTGCATACTTGCACTGTGCAAGCGTGAGGAGCTCACAGATCAATGTTCTCTGGCTAGCGTCTAGCGGGTAGCGGGCTAGCGGCAGTAGCTTTTAGGCTCCTGACAAGAGTGGACCTATGCTTGTTCTGTGAGCGTTGCCAGATGGTTTTTTTAATGTTTTTAGCAAATAATCTTAAATTATTATAATTTTCGACTTCATTTATGATTAAGGGGATTAGCTGTCAATGTCTAATTTTTTTATTATGTAGTGACTATCTAAACGGACTCTATACACTTGTGTAACGATTCACCATTCTACTTATTTTTGAACACCTATATTGTAATAACTTTTAAAACTTGTATGTTTGCAATAATGAAACCTGTTTGTATGCAATGGTGAACTTGCATGTATGCGATGGTGAAACATTCCTCATGTGGGTATAACTTTTGGATATATATACATAGTATTTGGATATATGGCTGATTGTGGCGCTACCTGTTGAGATATTTGAGAAGTATTTATTTAGTTTGCTCCGTTTGAACAAAGGTTAGATTCATTCCGAATCACTTTTTCTGAACTCAAATTTAACTCAGATTTTTTTTCCGCATAGATAAAAAAAAATTAGGCTGGTTGGAAGATATTGCTTCTAATAATAATAACAATAAGCCCACTAAATACATTTTTCGGTAAGTGAAGTTAAAATTGATAAATAAATATAAATAAAAATGTTAAAATTAATTTGTACAAACATCATAAATTTCTTAAAGTAATAAATCGTTCAATATGAAATTTTCGAATACGCGTGCCTTTATATTTACACGTGTGACGGGTAAAAACATTTTTTTAACATACTTTTACCGCAATGGCAACGCCATCTGTTGAACCAAACAGCATCCTACTTAATACAAAACACGTTTCATCTTACGAGACTGGATACAGATATGTAAAAAAAATAATATTAATGACAATTTGAGGCGAATGAGAATGTTTTTTTCATATATGAATTGTGTATTGATATGATTGGCAATTAATTAATTATTATTTTTCAGTTTTTCTCAATGCAAAAAGGTTGACTATCGCTGATTCACGGTGTCCTCTTAACCCTGGATTTCTCTTTGCTATCTAGAGCATAGAATCTGCATTATCATCTCTATAGATGATTGTTTGTTTTGTCTTGTCTATGAAAAGCTCGTCAATAATAGACGGAAATGACAATGCGACACGAACAGTTCGTATAACGAGTCAATTTAGTGCAACATGACCTATTTTCGACAGGCTACCAATTATTGACAGAGATAAAATCATAAACTACTAATGCTACGTAAATATTGACATTCCTTTTAACCCTCGTTCGCGCTAAATGGTGCGCAGAGCACTGCATGATATAAACGCAATGTTATTTTGATCGTTAATATAAGAAGGAAAAGTGATCAGCCCTCTGCTTCAGGAACCAGTCCAGGGTATATTAAATAAATATTAGAGTGAAAAAATCACTTAATTATTTGACCCCCCCCCCTGGGAATCGAACCCAGGAGCTCTATCATGGTAGCCGACCGTCCTGACCGTCACCCTACGGAAGCGACATACTATACATACTATAATACATACTTTAATACATAAAAGTAAAAATGAAATAAAAAATGAGGCAATTGTGGTTAGTAGTAGAAGCAAAAAAAGACCGAAAAATACTTGGCATGAAAAAGTATTTCGAATACTTGAAAGTAGTCTAGTAAAAAGTTGGAATAATCGGCGGGTATATGTGAGGAGATGCATGAATGTGGAAGAGGCGAAGATTGTTTGCAAATACATATTGTAGTGTCGTTCTATTCTTTCTATCGACCACTGTAAAAAAGCAACGTGATAGTTAGTTAGTTTGTTAGTCACTTAATCAAACACATACCACAGTTGGTCAAAACTTCTATGAGTATTATTCTTTAACGCTGTATAACCTGTTTCAATTATTCAAAGTCATAAAATAACAAAAATATGGATAAAAGAGCTATTAATAATACCATTACGGAAATGGGCTGAATGAAAATAGATTGTATCATTCGGCCATGGCATCTTTGACTGCATAACTCATGATAGGCAAATAACTTTATTATCAAAATATTGAAAAAATATGCGGCACGGGAAAACCTAGTCAGAAAACATTTTTGTAAACCTAAAATTGTAAATATGATAAAACAAATAAACAAAATAATTTGAAAAAAAAAACAACGTGTGTTTTTGTCATCTGTGTTTAAAAAAAAAGGTTTGCATAAATCGCTTTTCAGATATTTTAATTTACGTCAAACTTAAATTAAAAATCCTTCTTGCCAGACAATTTAAAAATCTATTTGCACATTTCGCTCACTCCTTTCAAGAACGTCATAAATCAAAAAAACTTGATTTTTCAGGAGAACGTTTCAAAAGCTTAAAAATATAATACAATGTATTAAAAATAAATATCAAGCCACTCATTGAACTTTTTTACTGTGCAACAGATATTTTTATGTAAAACCTGAGGGTTTTTTCTCCATTTGAAAAATATTTTATTTATTTAAAAAAATAATTAAACAGTGCTTTTTCTTCAAAATGCAAAAACAACACATTTTGCTCTGTGGCGGGTAAATATTAAGTTAAAAATATGCCTCTTTTGCTGGGATATAGTACATTTTTTGGGCATTCCGAAAACATGCATAATTGAAAATTGTCGATTTTTTTATTTATGACGTTCTTGAAAGGAGTGAGCGATTTATGATATACGTAAAGTTTTATGATTTTTTGTTTGTTTATTTAGTATTAAAATATAGCATTGAAATAAGAAAATTTATAATACGGGTTATAATCTCAATTGTTTAAATGCTTTTAACACATTTAATAAACTTTATCATTTAACAGACTAACCAAATTAATTTGATAATGGTCTTGGTTCAGATATTTGTGGTTTTTTCATTGTAAAAAAGTAGACAGTTATGGGGTGTGTTAATGTCGAGTCTCTCTAGTTTATTAAAATAAGTAATGGGACCATATATGGCTGCGTTTGTTTCTGCTTTTATGTTGCACTTTGCAAAATGAAATAATTTGGTCTTCTTTTCTTCATAAGTCATCTTGGGCAAATATTAAAATCCATAACAAAGATAAAACAAGGAATTGAGTGTAATAAACAAACACGTTAAAATAATGTGTTCAAATAATTTTGCGTTTACCAATAATATTATTAATAAATAGTTCTTCTTCTAACCCTTAACTACGCGTAATGGTGCATAGAGCACTGCATCAAATTGATGCGTTATTACTTTTATCGATAATTATATGAAAGCTAGGAGATTAGTCTTATGCTATAGGTATTTGTCCAGGGCAATATTGGATAAAAATAAGAGTAAAAAAATACTTTTTTTTTACCCCCCTGGGTATCGAACCTGGAATCTCCAGCCTTAAGCGGTAACTACGACACTATGTGGGTGGAGGCTGATAGTGATATTAAAAAAAACGCGTGTAACATTTTATACATCATTTTATTTTTATTTTTTATGTATGGGAATTTTTTTTACCATATACATGTTATAAACTTAGTCATTAGGTACCATTTGGGAATGTAGCCAATGAACATCAAACCTCTTGTATACAATGTACAACTATCCCAACATTCTAGTGATTAAAATTCAAATAATGTTATAATGTGCCAAAAATCGGTTGTGTTACCTTACATTCGTGTGATAATCTATAGTTGGAATGAGTATCCAATAGAACACTGACTTGACTACCATGCATTTGTTTCAATTTGATATTTGGCCTTCAGAATATTTCCTGCAAAAAAAATATATGTACCATATTGTCAATATTTGAATTTGATATATTTTTATGTTGTTTGTCGAAATTTAAATAAAAGTCTGCATTGGAAAATAACATTCTATTTGTAGGTTTTTTTAACATTAGAAAAATAATAGATCTCTGATCCATAAATTTAAAATAAAAACACTTATTTCCCCATTCACGCTAAAATTAGCACACCTTTCAGTACACAACGGTTAAGTTACCCTAGGGGTTTTAAGGGCGATATTTGTATTAAGGCACGCTTATGTAGGTTTCATCAATAAACTATACTCGGATGACCTAAAGAGCGTGAAATGTGAATAAGAAAAAAATTACACAATATCTTTATAAAACCATTGGAATTTTGAACGAAACGTGGACAAACAAATTTTTGTATCCACAACCATCGAAAGTGCAAAAAAATATAAACAAATATAAACTGATTTGAATATCTATTAAAATCATATTAAATAAATATTAATTTTCAATATTAAAATTCATATTCATATTATTGTTTGACATCTCATCAAAGATGAAGAAAAATATGGAAGTCTGGCCATTTCCGGGGCTAACGACCGTCATGGGCTGGTTTAAGTGATCACTTTACACACGTGTAACATTCACCAATTCTACCCGTTATTGACAACCACACTACTCAAATTCATGGAAGTTCTATATATATGAACCAATTTAGAAACCTTGTTCTTGAATCACAAGAACTTTACTAGAGACATCTATTGGTGAGATGAAAAGAAGCTTTTTACTGAACAGAAACTCTTATATTAGTATATGAGGTCCGAATCCTGGATTATAATCATATACATGAGAAATGCCAGGAAATATAATTTCTGTGAACAAGTCCTGGACAAACTCAAAATGTTGGAAATAAATATTGTATTTGACCAAGAAAAAATTTAAATAACAAAAGGCAATGGGCTGAAATCAGTATCATTTTTTGACAAAAGATCGATACTACTAGAGTTACTATAATAAATAAAACCTATTTGTTATTATTAATTATAAGCCCCCACTAATTTGAAAATGTTTAAGAAAATACGTATCATCTTTTAGAAATTTCAATTTTCCCAGGTTAATTATTTAAAATATTTTGTTTTTCAAATAAAACACTTGTCAAATACCATTTATTGAGTTTTATTTCATTACATATAACTTATTTCGTAAACCAAAGTTGTTTTCGTCAAAATCGAATTTAATAAAATTATTTTAGTCAATTCATAAAAAAAATACAATAATTTAACTAATTTATTTAAAAACTATAAATTATTATAATAAGTGGTATTTTAAAATTGTTATTTTTTTTAAGAATCACCATGTCATTCTATTAAGTTAATGCCGAATCAATAAACAATAAAATCTTACAACATTTTGAGTGTGTCCAAATACTTGTTCACAAAATCTGGATTATCTCCAATTACAGGAGTTATTTTCATATTATTTTTTGACATCTCATCAAAGATGAAGAAGAATATGGAAGTCTGGGCATTTACGGGGCTTACGACCGTCATAGGCTGGTTTAAGTGATCACTTTACACACGTGTAACATTCACCAATTCTACCCATTATTGACAACCACACTACTCAAATTCTTGGAAGTTCTATATATATGAATCAATTTAGAAACCTTATAGATCTCATATACTAATATAAGAGTTTCTGCTTAATAAAAAGCTTCTTTACATCTCACCAATAGATGTCTCTAGTGAAGTTCTAGTGATTCATGAACAAGGTTTCTAAATTGATTCATATATATAGAACTTCCAAGAATTTGAGTAGTCTGGTTGTCAATAATGGGTAGAATTGGTGAATGTTACACGTGTGTAAAGTGATCACTTAAACCAGCCTATGACGGTCGTAAGCCCCGTAAATGCCCAGACTTCCATATTCTTCTTCATCTTTGATGAGATGTCAAAAAATAATACAATAAAATCTTTATGACACGTGTTGGTGATGCTGATTTCATCGAAATACTATCATAAAAGATTTAAGTAAACGTGGTTTTTTCCAAATGAAATTTAATTAAAAATGGAAAGATGTTGTTAATGCAATAAAATTATGTTTAATTTATTGTAAATACAAGTAAAATGTTTACCAAACCCTTTCAGTTTTTTTTTACAATCTCGCTCTTTTGGGAATTCCCGTTGTAGGCAGTTTCTAGCAAGAACGGTAAAAGTCGACGCAGCTTAATTTATAGCGGGAAATTAAATTTACGGTATTTGCAAGTAATCGGGCTAAAATTTCCGAGGGAAATGGAAATTTAGGAAAATTGGATGATTACACCACCACGAGGGAAGTTGCAATGGGCCACAGCGTTTTATGAGCATATATCTTAAATTATAATCATCTTGAAAAGGTTGAAATCTAGGTTAGTGCCTTTTCCCAACCATGCATTATTTTTTTCGATTTCCGATTTATTTTATTAATGTATTAATAAATTTATTTTATTCTAACCCACCTACTGAAATATTGCATAGTCTGCACTGCATCGACACAGTGTGGTTATGATGGTTAATTACATGAAGGCAGGAACATCAAAACTTAGCTTCAGGGTGATATTTACCTACTCAGACCTAAGAGGGGGTTTCGACATCCCCTTCAATCAATGTTTCACACAATTACTGAGGCAATTATTTTCATATATTATGAAATAAAAATAATAACACATAGAAAAAATTATTGCATTATTTAATATAGATATACAGTTTTTTATATAATCA
This sequence comes from Brachycentrus maculatus, assembly GCF_059751285.1. Classification (NCBI taxonomy): domain Eukaryota; kingdom Metazoa; phylum Arthropoda; class Insecta; order Trichoptera; family Brachycentridae; genus Brachycentrus; species Brachycentrus maculatus. The sequence continues at coordinate 16,317 of NW_028282640.1, forward strand.
AAATGTCCGATCTTCAAATTATTGCTTTGAAAAATAATCCCGCAATATACAGTCAAATTTATCGAAAATATTTTTTTCACGTCTTAACATTGATGCAGAAGAATATGAAAGTCTAGGCGTTTACGGGGCTTACGACTGTTAATGCCCAGACTTCCATTTCTATGTTGAGATGTCAAAAAATAATTTAAAAAAACCTCCTTTAATTGGAGATGATCCAGATTTGCGAATAAGTATTTAAACACACTCAATGTTGTAAATCTATTGAAACTTGATTCGTCCGTATTATCATGTGTTATCCCACAGCGAGAGTATATGATTTTAATATGATGGTATGGCATTCTATTCTCTGTTATAAACCCTGCGGGGAGGTGGTGTAGAAGTTTGTTAGCTAAAATAACTAAAAAAAATATTTATTTTAACTGCAGACAGTTGGTAGAATTCCATATCGAATTGTTGGGTATAATTATTGGGTATATCCAAAATAAAACAAGGTTTGTTGGATTGATGTTTATGTTAATACGTAATTATTTATGTTTATGTTAATACGTGACGCGTTTCATCTTCCTAGGACATTATCAAACACTCTAAGTGTTTGATAATGTCATAAGAAGACGAAACACGTTACGTATTAACATGTACGTAAATAAAAGTAGAATTCAATCCAATAAACCTTGTTTTATTTTGGATATATTACCCAACAACTAAAAAATTAATTTGTAATATAAAAACATACATATCGTAGTCGTACAGGAGAAAGTGACCAACTACCAAAACGTAAAATATTCAGGAGGGCCATTTAAGTCACTATTGCTTGGCAAGAAAATAAACGCCAATGCAGTTAGTCATGTTTAACTAGTCAATATATTATACTTCCAAGTTTAAAATCGTTTGGGGTTTTTTCAGGGCAATATTAAGCTAGTAAGATATTAAATAGTCAATGATCACGTTTTTGTAAAACAATGCACTTGGTCACTTTCTTCTGTACGACTACGATATGTTCTGATGAAATTTTGCATTGATATTCCAATTTATACACATATAATATAATAATATAATAAAATATGTTATTTGTCATTGCGAATAGTATTTTAGTGTACTTTGCGTGATAAAAATACACATACGGCGGGAAAATCAATCAATTTCTATGACGGAACACGATGTTCTTTTATCTGTATGGGTACAAAAAGAGAATGGTTAAGAATTAAGGAGGGTATTTTTGAAGAAAAGCTTTCTTTTCGGGGGTTCTTTGGTATGCTTGAATACCGATCACTTCACAATTTCATCAAAGCTCTTATCGACCAGCATGGCTCTATTGTGCCTCTCGACTTAAAATGCTTTGTCTTCAAATCGTATAGTAAGAGTACAAGTGTTTTGTCTTTGTTCTTTGGGAAAATATCGAAAAAAGTGGTTTTGTTCTAAAAGTAATGCATTTAATAAAAAAACAAAAGAAAAATCTTACGAATTTACATGCATAAATAAAATTTCCTTTAAAATAATCATTTGATTTTTTTAATCACAAATTCAGAATTTTTTTGGGTATTATTTTTTTACAATTTCAAAAATAAGCAAATTTTTTAAATTATATATTTTTCTCAATTTTATGGACCAACGTGGTTTTATTGTATGTAAGTCTTGACTTTTTATTCAATTCTGTCTTCAAATCGTTTATAAAGTGTTTTTCCTTTGTTCCTTGGAAAAATATAGAGAAAAAAAATAGTTAACTATCTGGCCAATACACCGCTTCCACGCAGGAGAAGGCAGAGAGAATAGAACGCCACAGCACTTTGCAAACATTATTCGCCTCCACGTTCATGCATCTCACCATACATGCCCGCCAATTATTTTGACTCCTAACCTCACCGCTTTCAAGTATTTGACAATCCTGATCGTGCCAAGTTTGTCTTGGTCTTCCTCTGCTCCAATCTCCAACTACATTGGCAGATTATGTTCATTATACTATGCATAAAATTAAAATAAAATAAAAAACCTCATGTATTTACAAACTCATTATATATATAAATATTGCTAACAATTTTAAAATAATCAATTTCAAAATTAAATATGTCTTTATTTTATTTAGTAACATGGCTTTATTCTCATGACTTAAAATAAGGTCTAACAATTGAATTGTTTTTGACACAATAAAGATAAAACTGGTTATGTGCTCCAACATATATTTAAGAATGAAAATATACATATAGAAAATTTTTTTTTATGTATGTATGAGGAGATGCATGAACGTGGAAAAGGCGAAGAATGTTTGCACGGACAGAGTGGTGTGGCGCTCTATTCTCTCTGCCTACCCCTGCGGGGAAGCGGCGTGATGGTTAGTTAGTTATAAAAACACTACTTCACTATATTGAACAATTTTTTTATTAAATGTTAATAAAATCACATTTTAAATTCACAGTTGGATATTTTTTTATGATACTATAAAAAAAAATTGTAAAATAATTTGAATCGTAACATTCGTTTTGTACTTAATGCAAACCATTTTCATATTATTATATTAGAATTTTATCTTGATTTAAATTGTATAGCTAAAAATATTAATATTAAAATACTTAAGGTAAATTTAAATACACATTTTAATATTTGGCAACAATTTTGTTGCTTAAATTAAGCTAAGTTAAGTTTATTCAAGTTAAGTCGAGTTTGGAAACGTACTAAATGGGTTCAACTTACATTAATGTAACATCGTTTCTCTGGTAACACTATTAAACCCTATCTCTTGTAATTTTACCGAAACGGATTTTTATTTTAAATTTAAGGTGTAACCGGGTCTAACCTGGTTCCTTGTGTGATATTTCAGCTAATATAATTTAGTGCTTAACACCACAAATACGATTTCTATTACGAAGCATTCACTATCGTCTGACCCTCTGTTGGCGAAAATTCTGCCAGTGACACTAAATCTGTGATATATGTATGTATATATATATATATATATATATATATATATATATATATATACATATATATTTATATATTTATATTTATATATATATATATATATATATATATATATATATATATATATATATACATATATATTTATATATTTATATTTATATATATATATATATATATATATATATATATATATATATATATATATATATATATATATATATATATATATATATATATATATATATATATATATATATATATATATATATATATATATATATATATATATATATATATATATATATATATATATATATATATATATATATATATATATATATATATATATATATATATATATATATATTTATTTATATATATATATATATATATATATATATATATAAATATATATTTATATATATATATATATATATATATATATATATATATATATATATATATATATATATATATATATATATATATATATATAAATATATATATATATATATATATATATACATATATATATATATATTTATATTTATATATATATATATATATATATATATATATATATATATATATATATATATATATATATATATATATATATATATATATATATATATATATTTATATATATATAAGTATATAAATATTTAAATATATATATATGTATATACATATATATATATATATAAATATATATATATATATATATATATATATATATATATATATATATATATATATATATATATATATATATATATATATATATATATATATATATATATATATATATATATATATATATATATATATATATATATATATATATATATATATATATATATATATATATATATATATATATACACAGATATATATCATAAGCATTTCTTTATAAGAGATTTCAGGCATAAATAGCGTGTGTTTCAAAGGTAACATTTCGTTAATTTATTCAAAAATAGTTTTCAATAAATTGACGAAGGTTATTGTCGAAACCGAAAGGTTAAATTATTTTTATAAAAAAAGTGATTTTATAAAGTTTATAAAATGTGCCACAAAGTATCTGCGAAAAACATTCAAGAAAACACTAGATTTGGTTAACACAAAGGGTTCCATCATGACGTGCATGGCCAGACATATCTTTGATGACTCGGAACAAATTGACGGAACTTGTTTGCGAAATGTAGATGAACCCACCTTTAGTCCGGGTCTGGCACTGATTACCATTTGTTTTCATATTATTTTTGACATCTCATCAATCATCAATCATCTCACCAATAGATGTCTCTAGTGAAGTTCTAGTGATTCAAGAATAATGTTTCGCAATTGGTTCATATATATAGAACTTCTAAGAATTTGAGTAGTGTGGTTGTCAATAATGGATAGAATTGGTGAATGTGGCACGTGTGTAAAGTGATTACTTAAACCAACCTATGACTTCCATGTCCTTCTTCATCTTTGATGAGATGTCAAAAATAATATGAAAATAACTCCTGCAATCGGAGATAATCCAGATTTTGTGAACAACTATTTGGACACATTAAAAATGTTGTACCATTTGTTTTGGTCTATCCAAAACTCTCTTGATGATGAAAAATTGACTTACTGAACCGTCGCTGAAAAACACCTGGCCAAGCTTTTCGACGATAAACCACAGAAGTTTGACACTGATGAAATTATGAAGCTACCAAAAAATGGCAAAAGGTCACAAATAATAATGGTCAATATGTACTGGATAAAAATTGATTTTCAAAAAGAAATTTCTTGTTAAAAAATGTGCGAAAAAACCGAAGAGACTTTTAATATGACTCAATATGACCCAATGCCTTTTTTGTAAACTGAAAATTAGTAAATAATATTCATGATTGGCAAAACTGTAATTTTAAATGCTTTAGACATAAAAAAACCTGTTTAAAGTTTGTGAAAATGTTATAAAATTTAAAATGAAAAATTTTGACATTTGTTTTTATAAGTTATGCTTAATTTTTTTTTAGTTTGTAGCAAGAGATATGAATTACGTCACCTTCATTATAATTTGAATTTATGATTTTTAAATACTCTTATTTTGGTATCAAAACATAATGAATTACCAATTTCTCGGCTGTCATCGTCTCTGTGCAGATTCAGTTTGTGCGATGATAAATTGATTTTAGAACCGCTGGATTAGCGAGCTTTAAAAACATTTTTACCCGTGCCACATTCAAAATGAAATGTGCCGTGCAGAGATAAGGGAAGTTCACCCTTAAGAGGTGAAATAATTTAATCCGCAGAAATGGCGGACGCTTTTGTCACGGCGATACAGGGTGCGCAAAAAGTGAAATCGGCCGCGGCTGCCCTGCAAAACAAACACCCTTTGTAACCGGGACAAAGGGTTAATTGTAGACATTTGATATAAAGCCTGCTAATATTGTTATCTTTCATGATATGTACCGCAAAACATAAGTTGTGTGCTAGCGATGATTTATATCGGGCGTTAGTTATTTAATTGTACAAATTATGTAAGGGTTGGGATAAAATGGAGAATAGTGAAACGGGTTATTTAATGACAGTTACCGTTTTATTAATGTATTGCGTTTATTCTAATAACATAACTACGAAAAACTGTATATTGCTTTTATTTTTAATAGTATTTTTTAAATATTTTCATGAAGTAATATTAGAAATATTATTAATAAAACACTCGATAACCTGTTAATGTTTAAACCCGTAGATGGATGCATCTGAAGCTTCCGAAAATAATTCTAATAACGCAGGTGGTAAAGAACAAGTGTTTTATTTATTATCTTGAACATTTTACGCAGATATTTTGTGGCACATTTTATAAACTTTACAAAATAAAACAACTTTGTTAACCACTTTTTATTGGTACACTTTTTCCAACCGGTTTCGACAAGAACCTTGTCATCCTCAGGTTTTATGTACTAATTCTAAAACACAAAGAAAGGGTTATTAATTATAGCCTAACTTTGAGTATTTCAGTGTTTTGGAATTAGTACATAAACCCTTAGGATGACAAGGTTCTTGTCGAAACTGGTTGGAAAAAGTGTACTAATAAAAAGTGGTTAAAACCAAGTTGTTAAATTTTATTTATTAAAAAAAAAATATATGTATCGCCACTCGGGTTTTAGAAAATAAAAATTATTCTACTGATCGATTAATTGAACCCGATTGTATATAATGCACTGCATCAAATTGATGTAACGTTTATTTGATCGTTAACTATATGAAGACAAATTAATGGCTGGTGTCTTAGATTTTGAGTCAATACTTCAAAACGTGAATACTACCCACTTTTACATCACTACTCATTTTCAATAAGACGTCTCTTGGACTAGTAATAAATACAGTTAAAAAAATATTTGCGTTTAAAATATGGAAAAAAATATTAATTTATCCTTTTTCTTTTTTCTTCTTACCTTCATTCGAACCAAATAGTGCATGGGGAACTGCATAAAATTGGTTTAAATAATTTAATCGTTTATCATATATACCAGGTATACAAGTAAAGATGCAGATTTTCGAAAATTACTCCTTAGTACACAATGCAGTATGGAGTAACAAATTCGACGTCTACTCTATTTTGTTTTATTTGTCAACAAGAGTTAATGCATTAATAAAAAATGGTAATTTGAAAAAGTTTTAAAAAATGTATTTTTTTGAACCCCAGATTTTCGAACACATCCAAAACATTTTGTGTCACATCACATCAAATGATTTGGACAAAGAATTTCAATACAAATTTACAAGCGACTTAATTTTTTTTAAACATGTTTTATATAATTTCCTAATAAATTATAATGCTTCATTTTCTGCTTAAAGTAATTAAAATTATCCGATTTAAACGTAACGAGTGATTAATTATTATTCGCTAATTGGTGCAAGTTAAAAATGTGTTGATTGTCAGTGTGCTGTGAAGGCTAAAACAATTTCCAGTGATTTATTATAGAAAATAATGGATGGATTTATTATTTCTTTAATTTAAATAAGACACATTAAATCGTTTTTCTAATCAAAACGTCATTGAAATATGTTTATTTTACTTTTAATTTGTATTTGTTTATTTATAACTATTTGACAGGCGTTGCTTTAGCTTAAACTAATTAAATGAAAAAGTATGTAAAAAGGATTTTGTCATAAATATCATTTATCATTCTACAACATTTTGAGTGTGTCCAAATACTTGGACACACTCAAAATGTTGTAAATAAATTATCTGGTCAAATTATAAGCTTAAATAATAAAAATGAAAATGGTATTTTCTGGCGTTTCTCATGTGTGTGATTATAATCCAGGATTTGGACCTCACATACTAAAAGAAGAGTTTCTGCTTAGTAAAAAGCTTCTTTACATCTCACCAATAGATGTCTCTAGTAAAGTTCTAGTGATTCAAGAACAAGGTTTCTAAATTGGTTCGTATATATAGAACTTCCAAGAATTTGAGTAGTGTGGTTGTCAATAATGGGTAGAATTGGTGAATGTTACACGTGTGTAAAGTGATCACTTAAACCAGCCTATGACGGTCGTCAGCCCCGTAAATGCCCAGACTTCCATTTTCTTCTTCATCTTTAAGGAGATGTCAAAAAGTATTTATCATTTTATCATCTCTTTTAGCATTTTTTCTTATATTATTTAATTTTTACATAGTAAATATCACTATTTATTCAAATTTATTGTGACACGTATTTCAATGCATTCCGCATCCTTTTCAAACACCGTGTGTTAAGCTAATTCTAAAATTTTATAGTTGGGTCTTTGGGACGTTGAAGGTTGAAGAGGGGGTAGGAACTGTTTTTATTTTAATTATTTTATTTTAATATTATTAGTTTAATTATTTATTTGTTATTTCTTATCATTGGCAACATAGACTTAAATTAACATAGACATAGATTTAAAAAATAGTGGTATTTACTAACTTAAATAAAAAATGAATAGGTTTAAGCACAAAATGACTACCGAATCAATGAATGAATTATTGTATTAAAACTTTATTTTACCATAACTTTAAAAGAATAAAAATTTTGAAAAACGATAAAACAACAATACAATTGTTTGCATCATATTTTTTAACAACATTTTGAATGTGTCCAAAAACTTTACAAATCTGGGTTTTCTCCACTTTTATTTTTTGTAATTGACTTCCTAACATGGATGAAGAAAATTATGGAAGTATGGGTAGTTACAGGGCTTATAACCTGTCATAGGCTAGTAAAATATCACTTTAAATACGTGAAACAATCACCTTATGTACTGTGTCCAGAGATTGATCACATATTAAGGAGTTTAAAAAATTGAGGAATTGTTCAAATTTGGGTAGTATGGTGAATGTTACACGTTTGTAAAATTATCACTTAACCAGCCAAATATGGCTCATAAGCCCTGTAAATACCAAGACTTTAATATTTTGCTGAGTATCTAAATTATAATTATTTATTACAAATTTAATTTAATTAATTTTCTTTCATTGCAAGTCATTTTCCGCATAGTTTCATAATTCTTTGTTTTCTTCTGCGATTTATTCAATGTTAAATTCATAAGGGTAGGCTTCTTACGAAAGTAAAAATATATTATGCCACGACCTGGAACTGAAAAGACTACTGGCTTTCAGCTTTCAGGCCTAGCACAGGGCCTGAAAACCACCGTTTTTATAACCCAACTTCCTCGTAAAACGGAATATTTAATAGAGGCTTTGCAGCAGCAACGCGCTCCCTGGTTAGCGCGTCATATGATTATTACATTAATCTCGACGTGGAATTTCTGCTTAAATTCCTCTATTGTGACATTACCTGTGTGAAAAAAGTTCTTATCGAAGTTTATTTTTATACCACAAAAAAAAATATGAAAAGCATGTTTTTATGGGTAGGTACCCAAGTATTAATATTATATGGATTTAATGGATTATGATCAAGATATTAAAGATATTTCAACATAAACGAAGAAATGATAACATAGGAGACTTATTTAACCATTAAATGTTCAGGCTAAAATTACTATATCAACTGATTTGACATTAAATGTTCGTGCTAAAATTATTATGTTAACTGATTTAACATTATCTTCTTATTATAAGATAACGATTAAAATATACAGAATAAAACGTTTATTTAATACTACTATTGAGTCTGTAATGTAAACACGACTAGCTTTAAGAAGTACAATAGTTTTATCAACAATAAAAAAAAACAAAACTACAAATTATTTTTATTTCAGCCTGTTAATAACATCTTGAAGTTTTCAAAAATAATCATGTTTACATTAATTATCTCAAATTTAGTCTCGTACAAGCGTAAAATTTTTGTCTTAAAATATTTAAAGAATAGACTTTTTTTAATAATACGTGAATTCAAAATGGAAAGATATGACTACAAAGTGACTACCGAATCCATTACGAAACAAATAAAGATTATTAAAAATGCAAAAAGTTCATGAATTTTTTGTATTACTTACAAAAAAAACTTGATTTCGTTACCTTCATAAAAATAATTAGGTGTGTTTCTTGTATTTTTCGTAGCACATAATATGTTTTTGTAATTATCACTATAACAAACATCAACGACTCGATTCTTTGTTTAGTTAATCATATTATACAATTTCTTTTCAGCTGTTTTTTTTAATAATAATATTTTTGTTTTTATTGTGATTTGGTGATTATGTTTCAAAATATAACCTTTATTAAAAAATAATCACAATGACATTTTTCTTACAAGATCATTTGATGATACAGCGATTACCAGCGCGTTTTAAACGGATATTTATTTTTAAAAATGTCAATAACATTATGCATATTTAATACATATAGATTTGTTTTTATTAACGTGTTATTTTTTGTGAACATTTTCTTATCATTTTGCTGTACATGCTGTCATTTACATAATCGAAAAACAGACTTCATCAAATTAAAACAGAAATGAATTCAACCCCTCAAAATTTCATATCATGTTATTGTTATATTTGAAACGAAGTGAATGATAAGTTGAATCAGATAGGTACAATGATAAGACCTTTGTGTTTCCCCTATGGAGAATGTAGGAGAAATACCGAAGGCGGTACGCTATGCGGTATTACACATTTTCGTTCACATTTAGTATCATGTGTACGATCAGGAATTGATAACTGTCTGATTGTTGTACGACTTCAATAAGAATGAAGAACCCACACGATAACATGGTAGAAAATAGGGTTGAAATCCGCAGTGTATTGTAGTGTTATATGGTGAAGTAATAAAATTGAGTATTTGTAATATCACTAATTAATTTTTATAGTTTTGAGTGTGTCCAAATACTTGTTCACAAAATCTGGATTATCTCCAAGTACAGGAGTTATTTTCATATTATTTTTGACATCTTATCAAAGATGAAGAAGAATATGGAAGTCTGGGCATTTACGGGGCTGACGACCGTCATACGCTGGTTTAAGTGATCACTTTACACACGTGTAACATTCATTCATCTTTGATGAGATGTCAAAAAATGATATGAAAATAACTCCTGTAATTGGAGATAATCCAGATTTTGTGAACAAGTATTTGGACACACTCAAAATGTTGTAAATATATTATCTAGTCAAATTATAATCTTAAATAATAAAAATGAAAATGGTATTTTCTGGCGTTTCTCATGTGTGTGATTATAATCCAGGATTCGGACATCACATACTAATATAAGAGTTTCTGCTTAGTAAAAAGCTTCTTTACATCTCACCAATAGATGTCTCTAGTGAAGTTCTAGTGATTCAAGAACAAGGTTTCTAAATTGGTTCATATATATAGAACTTCCAAGAATTTGAGAGTGTGGTTGTCAATAATGGGTAGAATTGGTGAATGTTACACGTGTGTAAAGTGATTACTTAAACCAGCCTATGACGGTCGCTAGCCCCGTAAATGCCCAGACTTCCATATTTTTCTTCATCTTTGATGAGATGTCAAAAAATAATATCACTAATTTTTAATGAATGTTTTACTTAGTAAATACCACTATTTCTCAAAATCTACTGTGATGCTGTGGCATTTATTTAGTAAAACATTAATTAAAAATGTATAGATTTTACCACAAAGTGAAATTAATATCACTTATTCTATGGAAACATACTAAACCTTGGAATAAATGTTAGTACAAAAAAAAACATAAATTGATTGTTCCGTCACTCCGTGGTTATTAATATCTATCAAATTTTAATGAAATTTTGAGTAGTAAATACCAATTTTTCTTATAATCTATGGTGACATGTGTTTTGATGCGCTCCGAAGGTATAGGTGAGTAATCCATAAATTTGAAGTTTATTTATTGATTTGGCGTTTAAATTGTAAAACTCCATACTTTATAATTAAAATTTTAAAATCTAATAAAAATTTTAAAATAAAATGTGTTAAGTTGTAACTGTTTATTTTTAAAATGCATAAAAATTTAATTCGTTACAATTGTTTCGCCTTTTTGGGGCATTATCAAACTACAGTAAGTTGTATATAGTTATGTTGTAATCTTTTGTTAAAAATAAAAAATATATATACAAACGTCTTTTTAATATTTAACATAAGAATAGCGGTGTTCACCGAGTTTAACTTAAATTGAAAATTGATTTGTCAAGAAGTTGATGCGGCAGTGATTTTATTATAAAATTCTTTTTCATTTTATTTTATTTAACTAAATGTTTTTTTAAAATGTCCTAACCCTCAGGTTAAGTGAAAAAACTTTTGTTTTTGGTTTAAATATAAAAATAAATCACCAGTACGGTTAGTCGCTGTTACGTAGTTGGGTAGACGCTCGAATGCGAAACTGGCGTCGCGGGCGCGCGTTCGATTTCCGCCAATTGCAAAATGAATTCAAGAAAGATTTATTTTCAATTGGTCTGGGTGTTTTTGATGTATTTACCTTCCCTATCCTTACTATCCTTTCTCCAGACAAACATCTAAAAAAGACGCTTTGCGGGTTATTATTTAAAAAAAAAAGACTACTTTGTAAGTTTATAAATGTAAAAATGACTAGTTTAGACGACTACAGATATTCTACAAATAAACTCAAAAAATGGTATTTTAATAGTGTTTTATTTTTAAATAAAACGACATACCAGAGCAAATTATAATTTTATTTTAACAAAAATCAACAGTTAAGTAATACTTATTATTTAAAAATATTTTTTTCGTAGAATCAATTAGGGCGTCCCTGTTTTAGGGAATCAAAATGAAATCATTTACGAAAATACAAACTACGCGTAAGTAAATTAACGTTACCTGGTACCGTTTGCATGTGAAACGGGTGCCACCCTTTTTATTTCATACATTAATCAAATTTGGGTGTTGGGGGCGTTTCTCCTCCAGGGTGACCACTATTTACAAATAAATAACAGGTTTTGACACTTTTTGTTGGAAAAGGCAATAATTATAGTTAAGGCTGTTTAGTTAGGTACTTTTCAAGTCGATGAAATTTCATTAATCAAATACAGTATTTTTAAATAGTTGGAAAGGGGGTCACTGTAAGTCTTAAGGATTAATATATGATAAATCGTGACTAAATTTATTTAAACTTTGGCAATATCTCACATTATTGATTGAAAATATTTGTTTTAGTTAATTTAGGAGATTTAAAAATTTAAAAAAAAACATTTTTCAATATATTTCTTTTAAAAAGTCGAATTTCAATATTTTTTTCAAGAAAAAATCGGGCGCATAAAGACGTCCGACTTCTAAAGCAGCCATTCTGATATCGAACTATTAAGATCGCAACCCTCAGATTTTAGAACTCTAACCTTGTTGCTACTATCTAAAAAGTAATTCCATAAGTTTAAGAACATTTAATGATCTTATCACATATCATTTTCTTTTATTTCGATATTTTCCGACTCCATCCTTTATAAAATTCATGATTTTTTTTATTACTAAAGTTACTGTAAGAGATAATTAAGTGTTGAGATTCAGTGTAAGAGACCGAGAGAGATAGCAGATTTTCCCTCTCATATAACGAAATACGCCTAAAAATAGGTACGCGTCCTTAAAATTTTATTTATTTTTAAAACAATTTTCGTTCAAGCATCGACTTTCGAATCGCCACCTAAGAAGTTTTGCTTCAAAAAATGTATTTATTTACAATATTATAATATCAACCAATATATTGAACAATTTATTATTGTAGAATTGAAGTAAATATTTTTTTTTACATAACACTAGGAAAAAATACTTGTTATTTGAAACACGTAGCTACTCGTATTAATTGAGAGTCTTTTGTAATTCGTATTCAATACCTCGCACAATGTGCCATTCATCCACATTAAGTAATTAAGTACTGCGCGATGATGGTGTAATCAACGATTGAATTGTACCCACGGAAAATTATAGGAAGCAATAGTTGTGAAGGCCGCAGAATAGGAATCACAATACGATAAATATAAACGCATCTAACAACGCTCTGTTACAGCGACCAAGCTAAAAGCAACCGTTTTTAACCTACGTAAACCGTGGAGGGGGATTGGAGAACCCCATAAAACAATGTCACACTCGATAACTTGACATGTCATGCAATTTATAATTCATGCAAAAAAATTATTTCGAGAAATAAAAATACTTTGTATTCTGATCCACTCACATTTTTATTTTACCAACTAGTTTCGGCAACAACCTGTTGCCCTCTTCGAAATAATTTATCAAGATGATCCACAAAGTTAATGCTTTCAATATTCAAAACATGCAAAAAAAAATATATTCCTTTTAATAGTATTTTGGCATTTATATTTTTAAATATTCAAACTTGGAATACTAAATTTATTGTTTTAATTATATGAACGGTCCATGTTATCGTGTGTCATTTATACTTAGCTCTTCGTTACAACCAGATAAGTGAATAAATATTTGGACTGTAAGTAAAACAGGTTTTAAAAAAGTTTATTAATTTTAAATCAAACACAGATTTTTTGAGTCTACTAAGTTGTATTTTATTAACAAAAAACACATAAAAAATTATACTGTGACAATTGTTTCGCCTTGTTAGGGCATTATCAAACGAATATCAAACAAATTAAACGCCTAATCAATAAATAAATAAAAATGGTGTTTTTAGGCGTCTTCTAGTACAGTAGGTACTTATAATTCAACCAATTCAATTAAAATTTTTCGTATGTTTCATAGTATTATAATATTATAATAACAAAGGTCAAACGAATTACTAATTATTTATATATTTTTATAAATGTATATATATATATATATATATATATATATATATATATATATATATATATATATATATATATATATATATATATATATATATATATATATATATATATATATATAAATATATAAATATACACATATAAATACATTATTTAACTTCGATTTTTTTTATGCATTTCCTACCGTTTTTGAAAGAGAAGCCTAATTGATTTTCGTTAATATTACAAAGAGTAATTGATAAATAAGTCGGCGTTAGAAGGTCACACATTTCAAATATATCATATAGTTATAAAGTCATTACGTACGTTAGTTATTATGGGAGATGACTTGCGTCTTTTTGAAATACAACATTCCACACAAGACAAAATTGAAATCATAGAAGTAGACTCTAGAAAAGAATGGATTTATAAATATTTAAGAAATTGAACGAATCATGGGCCATTTTTCATTCGACAGATAGAAATTCATACACGTAATTGTAAATCATTGCGTGCATTCCATATAGGCACTTAGAAATTTTTTAGACGAATGTGCGGCAAAACGATGTACGATAGATGTTCGAAGGAAGGAATAAAGGTCAAAGTAATCACTCTGTCCGCAAGGCATTATAGTTCATTGTTTTGATCACAAATATTGAAAATAAAAATTGTAATAATTTTTTGTTTTTTTTTTTGTTTTATCTTTTATAATCTAAATAAAAAAATAAAAGATGAGACTCAAACCTTGTTGCCTTAATATATTATTAGATTAAAACCAATATTTTTAGCTTTTCCACTTTATTTTTATTTGACCAGCGACCGGGTTTCGTCGTTACCGACATCATCAGACTGGTCTGTCATCATCAGACCAGTCTGATGATGTTGGTAACGACGAAACCCGGTCGCTGGTCAAATAAAAATAAAGTGGAAAAGCTAAAAATATTGGTTTTAATCTAATAATATATTAAAAATGCAATTCCATCACGAAGTGTCAGTGGATAATATAAACCTTAGCTGCCATCTTGGAATAATTAGTTAAAATAATTAACTATTCTATGACTAGTTTCATATTTGGGCTATTCAATATTTTAAAAGTTTTATAAATTAATCTCCTCAAAGCAATCATAAATTACAAATATTTTAAATAATTGATTCGGCAGTAACTTTGTGGTACAATCTATTCATTTTTAATTTTACTTTTACCTAGAACTTGGTATTTTAAACTAATTTAAACTAAAAATGAATTAAAATATTGTCAGGTCACTTGATAACTGAGTTCTCCGAGGGATTTTTCACTATAATATCCATTTAATATTACTGGACTTGTACTTGAAGCACAGTAATAATAACCTTGTTTTCATATACATAACGTTCAATATAACACTGACTCCATTCGATGCAGTGCCCTATACACCATTTTGTAAAGATGAGTTTAAAAAGAATAATTATTATATTAAGGATTTTTTTTAAAATCTCATTCCTTCATAAACCACCAGAGTATTACGAATATTTTCCAACTATGTTCCTGATGAAAATATTCGTTAAAAATTCCATTTGATTTAATTATGAAAAGGCAAAAGGGGACAGTTTTTCCAACCCTTCAGATGCCAGACAAGGATAAATATGCTGAAAATAATTAACTATGCTGTGATAGCAACGTTCTAGACACGAAAATGTGGAGGCGGACCAAACCACTATACACGTTGAAAGACCAAAGTATTTTTCAAGTAATAAAAAGTTGAATAACAAAGAAAGTGCTGAAATGAAATTCGTACGGAAAATCGAAATATTTATTTTATATTTTTATGACCACTTAAAAGCAGATTGGTGAATATATGTAGAACTCGATTTAATTTTTCATTTGTATTAAAAAAAAAAATAAAAAATAATCATATTTTTAGTTTATTAATGTATGTAAACACAACAGTTTCGAGAACTATACGAGTACATATATGTTATGTGTACGCTCTCATATATCTCGATTTTTTTTGGCTCAGATGAATTCATATATTCAATGAAATGTATTTGGAATTTTGACCGCTTGAAAATATATAATAAAATAAAAATATAATGATTCATTTCAACATTTAAAGAAATAATAATCATTCCTCTTTTGACTTTATTAATGTACGTAAACACGACAAGTTTCAAGAACTATGGGAACATACGTATATGTTATGTATATGCTCTCATATAATATATCTAGATTTTTTTTCTTATATGAATTATATTTTTAATTAAGACCGCTTGAAAGCAGATTGGTGAATCTATGTAGAACTCGGTTTAATGATTCATTTCTACATTTAAAGAAATAATAATTATTCCACTTTTGACTTTATTAATGTACGTAAACACGACAAGTTTCAAGAACTATGGGAACATATGTATATGTTATGTATATGCTCTCATATAATATATCTAGATTTTTTTTCTTATATGAATTATATTTTGAATTTAGACCGCTTGAAAGCAGATTGGTGAATCTATGTAAAACTCGGTTTAATGATTCATTTCTACATTCAAAAAATTATTCCAGTTTGAGTTTATTGATGTATGTAAACACGTTGCATATGCTCTCATTTTTCTCGATTTTTTTTTCGCTTACACGAATTTTATTTTGTATTTCAAAAGATTTGTTACTTTTGTAGTGATATATCACTCTCGTTATCAGTAATTGTTAACTTAATGTAATACAGCTTAAAAACTTTACTTCACGACTACCGGTTTAAGAATAACCATTCTCTTTATAGATCCCACACATTCTCTACATTCCCAGTCTATAGTTGACCTGATTTAAATATAAAAATAAAATACTTGTAAAATAATACTTTTAAAACCACTTGTATAAGAACACAATCTACACAAGTGGTTTTCAAAATCATTATATTTTTCGACAATATTTATGCTTTATCAATATTTTTTTTTATATTTAAATCGTTTTTCGTTTCCACAAAGTAAATGTTAAATATTTAAATAAAAACGATAAAAGCAATTTTTTTCTCACTCTGTCTCTGCAAACATTCTTTGCCTCTTCTACATTCACGCATCTCCTCATATATTATCCGACGATTATTACGACTCCTGGATGAAAGCAGACTGAATGCAGTAGAAATGCGATCCCTCAGACGAATGTGTGGCAAAACGATGTTTGATAGATGTTCGAATGATGAAATAAGGAAAGAATGTAAGGCTGAGATAACATTATCGATAAAATTAAAAAAGGTGTGTTGAGATGGTTTGGACATGTAGAGCGTATGAGTGAAGAATGAACGGTTAACAAATTTATTGGGCGAATGTAGTTGGAGTTAAATTAATTTCAATTAATATGTAAAATGTTGTTAATTCATACATTAGTTTCAAAATTCCATAATAAAGCGAAACAAATGTCACAAAAATATGTGTTTCTAACATTCAATCTACAATATAAAAAAGCATATTTTTTCGTTTACTTCATTTTTGAAAGACAAATCCATCCCAAAAAAATTAACAATTAGATAAGTTTGTGGTCCTGTGATTAGTGTCATAGACTCAAAGTCACCAGAGTCAAAGATTCTGGTTCAAATCAAATTTATCATTACTTGATACCAACTTTTAATAACCTGTTGTTTGTGTTTCTTAAAAGAGTATGTTATTTAAATATTTTGTGTATAATGAAATAAAGTCTATAATTAAAACATGAATAATAATTGCTTATGCTAGCGACTGTTTTTGCTTAAACTTTGTTCTATTATTTTGTTAATTATACCAGTTTATAAATAAATTTTACACACCCCTTAATACGCGCTATACGCTCCATTAAGGAGGAAACTCGTTACTGAAATTACTTACATATTGTATGAATGACACGCTAAATGATAGCACGTTTATAACAAAGGTATATTCCTAAATGAATAAATAAATTCTTTTTGTACTTTTTTTTACAAAAATGTTAACAGTTTTAATGTAAAACCAATCACTGATTGTTTACAGTACCGGTTTTGAGACGTAACCGTCTTTTCGATAATAAGCACACCAACATATCAACATTATTTCACTATCATATCAATATTTTGTGAAATTATAAATGTGTGAATAGTGCTATGAAGTGACATGTATGTAGTATTGTTTGCATGCTGGTGTGGTGATTGTCCTGACAAAGAGATGGGTACGGTTTAAAACCTATAGACTTAAATCTCGGTGAGTGAAAAAGAGTGAAAAATTAAAATTGATTTACGTTGTTGTACTTTATCACTGTACCTAGAATTTTAAGTCACTCTCTACCAAGAAAAATAAATAAATTATTAAGAAAATGTAGTATTTTTTTGCCTACGTATCAAGAATTACATTTGAAATATTTTTAATAAATAACATATTCCTAGTACGGCTATAAAGTAAGTCGGTCGTGAAACAGGGATGTGTGGTTTTCTGAAACGTCTGCCACTGTAGGAGTCAAACCGCCCTAGGGGTGGGTTATTGGGGAACTTTCGTTGCTAGTTTGGGTTTTGTTTCTCCTTCGCGGAACTAGGGTAGGGGTGGAACGTGCGTGTGAACAGCCCTGTGATTTGTTACGCCGAAATTCCGATTCAAAATATTTTCTCGGAACAAGGGAACATTTTGTCATACGATATTAACATAAAAATAGAATTATTTTTGGCCTAATACGTTACGCTTTTCGTGTAAAGCGATTGAGTGCATGATTTCTAGTTTGAAAGGGAATAATTTTGAAAACTATACACGGCAAGTTGAATACGTAGGTAGTGTAGTGAAAAATAATAAATAGACTTCCAAATTCTTCTTCATCTACGTTGAGATGTAAAAAAATAATAAAATCCTAGTTATTATTTTTTGATTTAAACTAAGTTCTTATAATTCTTAGAATTTTTTATTGAGTTGCCCAAAGACCAAATTAAAGAATGAATAAGTGCTATTTTTTTGTGTATATCATGTTAAAATAGATCAATATCAAAGTATAAAACAAATTTGTACAAAAAGAACTCCACCGACAAGACACAAAGGTGGCTTGGCTTTTGAGGGTCTCTGCAAAAAAAAACATCGATTATGTTTATGAACTTGTAAATGAATGTTAATTTGTATTTAAACATGTATATGTATTTAACAAACATATCGTAGTCATACAGGAAAAAGTGACCAAGTGCATTTTTTACAAAAACGTGATCATTGACAATTTGATATTTACTAGCATAATATTGCCGAGAAAAAAAATCCCAAAGGATTTTAAACATGGAAGTATAATATATTAGAAGTATAAAAAAATGACTAACTGCATTGATGTTTATTTTATTGCCAAGTAATAGTGACTTAAATAGCCCTTCTGAACATTTAACGTTTTGTCAGTTGGTCACTTTCTCCCGTACGACTACGATATGCAGAAATAAAACGAGTGGTAATTTTTTTATATGAAGCAATAAAATAAATGTCATATGAACGTTATTTTTAATGTATTTTTTTCTCTCTTTTAAAAAGATTTTTTTTTTTAAAAATTAAACAAAACTCTTGAATTGTAAATATGAAAAGCTTTAAAATGTTTTACAAATCGTAGCTGAACATTCACGTCACAAATAACTTTGCGTACGTACAACACGTAGACTACGTGATCGTTGAAGATGTTATCTAAGCGACACTGTAACATCGTTCACACAAATTGACGTTTACAAAATACATAAACTGTTATTCTCTTACATTAAGTGAATATACACTAGTACTTCATATTATTAATTTTCCTATTATTTTTTTAATTCTCATCGAAGATAAATAAGAATATGGAAGTCTGGGCATTTACGGGGCTGACGACCGTCATAGGCTGGTTTAAGTGATCATTTTACACACGTGTAACATTCACCAATTCTTCCCATGTCAATCACAATACTCAAATTCTTGGAAGTTCTATATATATGAACCAATTTCGAAACATTGTTCTTGAATCACTAGAGACATCTATTGGTGAGATGAAAAGAAATTGAAAAGAAGCTATTTTTTTAGCAAAAACTCTTTTATTAGTATGTGATGTCCGAATCCTGGATTACAATCACATACATGAGAAATGCCAGAAAACATCATTTTCATTTTTATTATTTTAGCTTTTAATTTGACCAGTTTATTTATTTACAACATTTTGAGTGCTTCCAAATACTTGTTCACAAATCTGGATTACCTCCAATTATAGGATTCATTTTATATTATTATAATATTAACTACTAATAATATTTATATTAATAACATGAAAAATGACTCCTATGATTGAAGATAATTCAGATTTGTAAACAAGGATTTGGACACACTCAAAATGTTGTAAAATAATTTTTTCCTTATGTATCATTTATTTATTTCCTAAATCGTATGTGATTAACATTGTATGTGGTGATAAGTGTGAGAATTGTGCAACGGTAGTGACGTGTAGTTTTGTTTCCATGCTGTTTAAGTGATTGTCCTGATGAAGAGACGCATATGTCTTGAAACCGGAACACAAAAATCTTGGAGTGGTTATATACAAACTATCAACTTTTGTAAAAAAAAATATAAGTAAATGTACTCAGACTTATTTTCTCGCAGAGCAATTTATATTAAAACTCACATATTAAATAAAATCAATGGATGGTTCGTAATTGATAAGGCAATAATAAGGTAATAAGGAAACCGAAAGGAAGGAAATAAGCAAACCGTTTTCACGAATTTTACCCCAAATTAATAATTATATTTCCCTTAAGAGACTCGAACAAAGTGCAAGGGATTTGTATACTCAATTAGTCATTTAACACGCTATTAGTACCCCACAAATATATTTCCCTTCAAATCGGGAATTCGGAGCACAGGGCAATTTACTTCCCTTTGTGATATCACTCGTTCCCTATACACTATTTGAAATCTAAAAAAAAAAACAAATGAATATAACAAAATAAAAAATTCATAATTTTTTCCACATTTAAATCTTAATTTACTTAAATAATCCATAACTATATATTTTTTTAATGAAATCGTGCAAAAAAAAAGAAATTTTTGTTATAATAAAAACAATTTCACCCAATTTAAATTCATTTTGTGTAAAATTTAAAATATTTTTTTTATGTAAAATCGATTCAACCTCTGCTTTATATACTCGTTTATATATATATAATTTATATAACATAAAATTAAGTCTAGCCTCCCACCAGTCTAATGATATCGGTAATGACGAAACCCGATCACTGGTCAAATATTATATACGAGTTTATGGAGAAATTTATAAAGATGTTATTTTATTACATAAAATGCAGTTCCACCAAGAAATGTCAGTACAAAACTTAAGTATAAAAATATATGAATACTGAAAAAAGATATCACAATTTTCAATTTTAATTATTCTTGTATTCGTATATTATGTGCGAATTATTTACTTTATTAATAAGCTTATGTAAACTTTTTGTGTTTTCATATGTTGATAAGAACATCTGTAGTTTTCGAAACTAATCGTTTTTATTATGCATTATCAACTCAAAAATTAGTTATTTGCAAGTGTTTTACTTTTAATAAAAAAATTATACGTATATTTGTGACATTTCGCTCACTCCTTTCAAGAACGTCATATATAAAAAAAAAACTTGATTTTTCAGGAGAACGTATTAAAAGTTTAAAAATATAATACAAATAATTAAACAATACCTTTTCTTCAAAATGCAAAAACAATACTTTCTGCCCTGTAGCAGGTAAATATTAAGTTAAAAATATGCCTCTTTCGCTGGGATATAGTACATATTTTGGACATTCCGAAAACATGCACAACTTAATATTGACGATTTTTGATTAAGGAGGAGTGAGGGATTTGTTTTAGAAAGCAATATTTAAAAAAACCCATTTACAATTTTATGGCAAGTGTATAATATTTTTGTTTTACATTTTGTCTTTTGTTCGATATTATTATCAATAATCCCTAATATTTAATAACATTCATTCAAAGCTCAAGTATTCATTTATTTTGAAGAAAAATAATGATAGAAACTTAAAAAAAGATTGATTGCCTTTTATTAAGATTGTAATAAAAATATAGAAAAAAAACTCTTCAAGCTTTGGAATCAAGTCTTATAGAAAACGTAATGATACTTAAGTGCAATTATGTTCGAGACTTTCCAGGATTCATTAATTATTTTCTGTATCCTTATGTTCCATATTTTCTCCTTAATATCAGTCGAATAAAAGTCCAGAAAATGTTCTGTTTTAATAAAAATTCTTTATTTAATTCAATTCTGAAAACACTCATAAAAATCTTTGGAAAAAAATATAGATATTTTGAATGAGATTTCAAGAAAAATAAAAGAAAAGTTTGAGCGATTTTAATATAAATATATATATATATATATATATATATATATATATATATATATATATATATATATATATATATATATATATGTATATAAATATATATATATATATATATATATATATATATATATATATATATATATATATATATATATATATATATATATATATATATATATATATATATATATATATATATATATATATATATATATATATATATATATATATATTTATATATATATATATATATATATATATATATATTTATATATATATATATATATATATATATATATATATATATATATATATATATATTTATATATATATATATATATATATATATATATATATATATATATATATATATATATATATATATATATATATATATATATATATATATATATATATATATATATATATATATATATATATATATATATATATATATATATATATATATATATATATATATATATATATATATATATATATATATATATATATATATATATATATATATATATATATATATAATATATATATATATATATATATATATATATATATAAATATATATATATATATATATATATATATATATATATATATATATATATAAATATATATATATATATATATATATATATATATATATATATATATATATATATATATATATATATATATATATATATATATATATATATATATATGCAAATAGGATATTTGTACTTGGGAGGATATGAATCTTACAATATAAACAAAACAGACAGTGATACAGGTCCAAATTTGTTATTTAAACAGCTATCAATCAATCAATCGTGGGTAGAGTGATAAATATTACACTAGTATAAAGTGATCACCTAAGCGAGACCATCACAGATCGTAAACCCTGAAAATTCACTGTCTAACATATTCTTTTTCATCTTTGATGAGATATCAACATAAAACAAGACTATTTTAAAAATAGTTAGCTGATAGTCCTGATTCACAAGTACAGAACAAAAAAAAATATACACTGAGTATGAAAAATTTATGAATCACAATATTTTATTCTTCTGTAGCTGCTATATCGGAAAAATATAAATAATTAAGAAGGATCATAGAAGGAGTTAGGAGAAGAAAGGTAGAAAAAATCAAGTATAAGATGTTATGATGAAAAGTGAGGGATAGATTTCAACAAAAGAAAGTATAAATAATATACTGTTCGAAATGTTAAAATATTTACAATTATTTGATTAATAAGAAATATTTTCTCATTTATTGATTCGGCAGTCGCTTCGTGGTAAAACTTATCAATTTTTAATTAAGAA